>NC_051164.1:1279744-1497245 GCF_013339745.2 Dermacentor silvarum | reverse complement strand
TACCCTTTGCAGTAGCGTAGTGACTGTTGAGCCGAACCTCAGTAGCAAAATGAAACTGGTCGTCCCTTATTGACTGCCAAAGACAATGTTCCTAGAGAAACATATCTAAGAACATTAATACCATTGGCCAAAGAGTGCTCGAAATGGATTATGCGACGCACACAGCTCCATAGAAATAAGATTACCGCAGGAAACACTAGCGCGGCAATCGTTAAGCTATTATGGCAATGAAGGTTATTATAGACCTACTTCTCTCAATATTTATGCTTGCGGATTCAAACGTTCTCCAGGCTGTTTAACCATCACGCTTTATCCGCATTTGTTTAGGATAACTAAACCGCTAAGCAATCAACATTTCTTAAACGCACGAAAGCAAGAAGACAGCTCACGCGCATAATCGTTCCTAACCGTCGCACTTGTAACTCAATATTTAGTCGAATGTCATCGATTTGCAAAGTCACAAATTCATTTGAAGACGAAGATTAACTAAATCTATGTAGTGCACTTATCATTCCTTCGATGGCTGAATTCAACGGCCATGCTTGCAGCTGCCGCAGACACTATAGCGCCTAAGTCCCCTCCATTAATTTTTGTAGGAAACCATAACTTGTATATATGGCCTCAAAGATCGCATTGATATTGGAGGCAATGCTTGCAACTTTACCGAGCACCGCCTACGTGGTAAATTTACTCTGCCACGCATTAGAAGCCGCTGCATATAAACAGCCTGAACACAAAGCAGATGATAAATAAGGCACACGAACGCAGATGCGACAGCGAGTCTCGACGGCAGAGCACGTTTTGCTACGTTCCTCGTACAGCGCCAACCGGGGAGACGTGAGGGCATCCAGGGAAGCCAGGCGGGGACGTCACACGAGGGCTTCGAGGTAATTATCGCCGGAAGAACAGCGTCAGACTGACACCCTCGAAGTGTTAGATAATGCAGCGCTTATCTTACTGCGCACTACCCTGTGACAGTACCCGGCCTGGTCATTCGAACGAACTCCGGGTCGTATTGCCTGAAGGCTCCTTAGGAAGGTCATTTCCGGCACTGCAGTGCCCTCATCTAATGACTTGTCTTTGCTGTTGTCGACTATATAGTGGGCCCACTATAGGCCTTTGGCCACGATTCTATGCACTCATATCCAAGTAATAATCAGAAATGAATGTTAAGGACTGCTATAAAGTAAGGGAGGTGAAAAGTCGAAATACATGTTAATGTGGAAGGATAGGCAACAGTATATGGGTACAATTAAACGGAGACTATCTTCTGTCTAACGTAGCAGTGGTAGAAACGTTGATTTACAAAGATTTGGACATCCGAGAGTTGCTCTGTAATAAAAAAAGTTGTCGCAGTTTCACCTGAAAGGCGAAGCATCAATTGCAATAGCAAACTTGTAGAGAGCTATACGGAGTAATGATATTAGCTTTATCAGCTGTATAAACTTGGACATGCAGCAGCATCGGCAACACGCAGAAGTGTTGTCGACGCCATCGGCGTTTTGCCCGCGTTCGCTCAAAATGCGTGCGGCGTTGGTGACTGTTGCCGGAGCCTCTGATATAAATAGGCACTTGGTGCCGCAGCTAAACGTCGCCTCCCTCCCCCCCCCCCCCCCTACCCCATGGCCTCTCGCGCGTCGGAAGAAGGCGCGTTTGCTCTACATATATGGTGATTGTAAAGGAGAAAAGAGACGCCTACTTCTGCAGCCCTTAAGCGAGCACGGCGCAGAACGCGCGTTTGTTCTCCGCCGTGCGTTCACTCCCCGTGAAAGACGCGCCCCTCACGCCCTTTCACTCGCACATACAGCGTTCGGTGGCGCTGAGCCGTGCTCCCTCAAGGGCTGCAGAAGATAGCGCCAACCTTTCCCTTTCCCTCAAGAACCACTTATCTATCGGCGACGATTTCATCTCCAAATGACGTCATACGGAACCTCACGGCGACGGCGACGCCGACGGCAGAAATCTGCTTTTGAGTGTCCATATAATTGCTATCGCAATAAAAAAAGGCGTGCTATAGAGGCTAGAGCCCAGATCTATTGGAAACGCTAGAGCAAGTACAGTAAAGCGCGAAGTTCCTGTTCTAAGTTTGGTCGAGTTTAAATGCACTCGTGTTGGTTACGCACACGTTCACGTTACTCAATCCAAGCACGTCATGACCTGGTGAGAGCAGCATCTTGCAGTCCTTGGCGTTCTGTGCTGCTATCTAAACAAGCAACTAGACGCGACCCAACATGATATCCAAGTTAGCCCTGTTATAACACAGTGAAGTCTATTTCAGCATTAGAGGCCTCAATTTTTTGCAGTTTCGATTGTTGCATAAAACCACCGCTTCCGGTGTTAATAGTGTCACGTTGTAGTGACGGTGAAGAAAACAGTCGCAAAACTGTGTCTGACGAAACTGATTCTTTATTGGGCGAACCTGCGCCCACAAAGCAAGCTACACTCGAAGCACAACGATAGCAGCGAACACAGTCAGCGATCGGCGAAAATCTTATCAGCGTCGAAACGCATCGGCTTTTATACACGAGTCATCGAACATTCCAGAGTAATGCCTGGTGCCCGCGTGTCTTCCAGAAAGTACTAGACAATTCGCATCGCTCATACACTCAAGATTACATTAGCGTCAGTGTCAACAGACAACGGATAGAAGCATCGATAACGTTTGAGAAACTTCCGATACATGCAGGCGCGTTCTGCGCCGAGCGATAACGTTTAACATTTGTTAGCCGGTGGAAAGCGGTAACGGGTGCAAGATAAACAAGTGTCAACAGCTTCGCCTGTGCAGAGATGTTTATGAAGTACCTGCGCATTTTCCCCACCAGCCCTGGGAGCACCATAAACGACGGGAATGTCACATTTAAAGAAAATGGCAGTCATTCTGAGGGTGACATATACCGAAAGTTCCATGTGTGTAGATCAATCACGCGCCCTGAAAATAATTATCGAAAACTCGTTATCTCAAATTTTATTTTTTGTGTGATTTCCATGTTCATTTTCTCGGTCGGTTCAGTGAACTCAGCTAGACACATTGTTCAAAATTCCTAGTAGATGGGAACCATCTTGTTCGTGACGTAGAACAAATGGTTAAACTTTGTAAGGTAATTACCGCCTTTGAAGAAAATTACTTATCCATGCGTTCCAGAGTGAAATACGGCTGTTATCCGCAATGCTTCTTACTAAATCATCAGAAAACTGTACGCGATACCGAGTTCACATTCTTTAAACCTGGGGGCATGTAAAGTGCAATTTCTAGAGAAATATTAACATTGCTAACTGAGCCCTCGTTCTTAAGACAATATTGCGCTCTCAATTGAGCAATGTTCCATATAAAACATAGAAAGAGTCGTTCATTCACATTTCCCCAGGGCGAGGACGCGTCTTTGCGTGTTCGTTTAAATATCGCCTAAGTTATTCTCAAAATTTTCTGACAAACGCAGTGCTCTAACAACGACAACAACCGAACTTTGCTTTCAATTACAACACATAATTCGACTAATCGAGCGATATATTGCAGGTGCTTTGCAGCTGATGAGAACTCCGAGGTCAGGGCGAGGTCGCACAAGTTAATAACTGTAAAGTAGCTGCCCCAGCCCAGTTTCAGAGCCCCGCACTTTAGGCACATTAAAAGGGGCCAGAATTCGCGAACATTTCCTTTCACTGTCTCATTTTGTTTAATTTCACACTGCCTGGCCAGAATAAAGAATAAAATGGTAGCCACGCCTTCGGTTCTCAAATGCGGAGCACGTCAGCAGTCGCTGTTCCCCGAGCAGACGACAGGCCGCCATTCGTTTGCCCAACTGAAATGGCGTCAAAGTAAAACTGCCCTCAAAGAGTCGCATTCAAGGAAAACTAATCCAACGTTGCGAGTTGAGCCACATGCGAGAAGAAAAAAAACTTACTGCAGATTTCTTGTTTATCCAGTTCTGTTCCTTATCTACGTGGCAAACAGCTCGAGGCCCAGTCAGCAAAGGCCAGCGACACAGTAAACATAAGCCGAGAGTTAATGCACCGAGCGTTTCTTCAGCTGACGCGAACACAACTGCGGCCAGCGAGCACCACATCCCTTTGAGAACAGCGCATCCGAATTCCATGCACGCAGCAGCCTATGTTCCATTGAAGGCCCTCGCTTTTCCGAAACCGAAATCACGCTTCCCTCCCTCCATCACGCGGCCACACAAAGGCGATATCAAGCCAAAGAAAGCCGCAGTGATCTCCAAACGCGAACGAAAGGAATGGGCGGGGTAAAGGATAGTATCTACGTGACCGGAACGCAACTATATAGGAAGCAACAGTGAATTATTTACTTTCGATAGACAACGTACACCTAGCTCTCAAATCCTGCACGGGTGTTTCTAGCGTTAAAACTTCGCGCGTGGTGCAGATAAGTGTCAGCTGTGTTCCTATACTAACGCCATCTACACCTGATTTTTTTTCCTTCTGTGGAGAATCCACAGAAAACGGCCAATAGCATTAGCTTTGGTTTGTACAATAAAGCTCATAGGCGGTATAGTTGGTTGAGCGAGAAATAAACCATGTTCCAACCTTAAAAACAACTTAAAAGAAGAAACAAGCACAAAGAGCAAGGTGCCGCAAGCATTTTCACCATGACGAAAAAAAAAAAAAAAGTCCGAGTGTCGGGTTTTGTTGAAGCCATTTATAACAAAAATCAGCTTGCAGTTGGAAGGCCATGAGCCCTGTAGAAGAAAACAAAAGATCTCGTTTTCTAGTCTGACATAAAAGGGAGATGGCACACCAACATGGCTGCACTTCCGTCTTCAAAAACGTGACGCCAGGTCCTCTCCTATTTTTGTTTCTTTCCTATATGGTAAATGGCAAGAAGTTTGCGGAAACGCTAAAACACTCTTTGGAACTTCGAAGCATTCAGCACCAACAAGGGTGACATCTTGTCGAATATATTTTCTGTAAAGGACTTTGTATTAAGCTCTTGGTATAGTCGCTTTAAGCGGCGCAGATAGGTATGACTGCAGAATAGTGCTCTGGGAGACCATTGATAAAGAAGATGAGTAATTTTCAAGATAATAAAATCTTCCTTTCATCCCTGGTTTTTAAGTGAATCACGCTATCACATGGCTGTTTCTTCATTCCGGGTCTACTGCTTTCGTACTGAACACTTAGCTCTGATGCTTCTCTTTTAAAGAGTGTTCTTCACCAGTGAGAGCTTATTGATTGATTGGTTAATTGATTTATGTATTATTTGATGATTAATTATTTCATTAGTTGATTGATTTACTGGTTGATTCCCTAATTCGTTCATTCATCCAGTTCTATAAAAGACGCTTTATTGGAGGCAGGGCTCCGGATTAGGTTTGACCACCTGCGCTTCTATAACGCACACCTAAATCTAAACACCCGGCAGTTTTCGCCCCCATCGATAGGCGGGTATGAGTGAGAGCCAATTTTCTTATCGTGACAGCAAATTCCGTTAAGTATTCGTCGTGCCGCCGGTTCGTTGCCGTCGTCGGGCTACACGCTCACTCCTTCTCCGTTCCCATCGCCCGCTTTACGCTTACGGCGCAGAAAAAAAAAAAAAAACGAAACTTCGCCCATTACCGATAATGGAAGTCTAACTGACGTCCCTGTGGCAACGCGCAATTGGCTGACGGACGCGCTAAGCACCGGACTACTTGTCGCGACACTCCGTGTTCGGTTTATCTCCCTTTATTTCTGTGTTTCCGTCCCTATATCGCTTTGCTATACGAGCGTGCCCGTCTGTATAGCCTCCTTGCTGTTCCTCTATTCTCTCTCCATCTCTCTGTAGAGGGTGAGAACGAGCACAAAATCAACAGTTACGAGGGAGGACAGATGCCTTAAGATAGTTGAAGTACGTGAATTACGATGTTACATCACTCTTCCGTGGCGGGTCGTAGGCGCATTCTGTTTAGCGAGTAGCAGACTCCGAGCGTAGTGCCGTCTGTGCCCGTATTTCGGAGGCCATAACATGTAATACCAAAGGAAGAATGAGATAACGATGTTGTGCGCATCGTTTTCGATGCGTGCGAGAGCGAGAGAATCCAGGAAAGAAAGACGTATCAGGTTAACCGGACTTTGTACAGTTTGCTACCCTACACGTGGAAAGGGGGCAGTGAAATAGAGAGGGGGAGAAGGTATGCGTATCGATCATTCACACGCATTTTATGCATGGTGCAGCCTATCTAAAGTCGGGCACAGAAGTCTGTCGCCTTCATTCTGGGCTGACGTGCTTTGAGGTCAGGCTCCCAGAACCATTGCTTCTTTAAAGGCGGTACGCACTGTCGCGCTAGTTCGCGTAAAAGGTCTGTAAAACCTTCAATGGTAAACGAAAAGGATACTCCCTCCATAAAAATGTAGTTGTGAGACTGTTCATATCAGAATAGGCCGAAAATAAAGATAATGTTCCTTTATTAAGAATGCAAATTTTAATGTAATTAGAACAACTAGGTTCAATTAATCAGTCAATCCTTAATTTTAAAAAAAATCTTAATTGCCCCTGCGATAGCACTGGCTTTCTTGACTGTTATGCTCTTTACGTCTGCTATTAAATATAAAGACCCTAGCTGATTACCTAGTATTCTTCAATTTCATAGAGCGGAACGAAAAATTTGAGACACCGTCACAAGGAACCACCTGGCACCGATGGCAGCAACGGGACTTCAGACCGACACAGATTTACCGGAGGTTTTTTTTTTTTTTTTTTCCCATTAGGCCGTTTTCCATTAAGAAATTGGCCGGAGAATTGGCGTTGCCAATTTCACGCAACGCTCGCAGAGTCCGCTCCCTCGGGACCTATACTGCGGGGACTCGCTTCCGAACTCTGAAGTGATATGCAACGAAAACTGAGATAAACACACACGCACGCAAGCACACACGAACACATTTTCTTTTTTTTGTCTCTCTCTCTCTCTCTCTCTCTCATTAGCATGAGGAGCCACAAAGGTCAATCAGGCGCGCCATTGCGACATCCTAAAAGGGGCGGCGGCCGGCCCCACGCCCACAATATCTCTTTTAACGAGCACACGTAGAAATATAGAAAACGAAAAACAGAACAACAAAGGGGGGGGGGGGGGGGGGGGATCAGCATTTAAACTGAATTTTTCGACTTTCATAGATCGTTGTTTGTTCGGGTGTGTTAAAGTTATTTGACTAGGTTCAAAAGCGTGGAAACATTTAAAAAGTCTAAAATTAGGCACTCGCTCTCAGCTTCATGTCGCGAGCAACTTATAAGCCTGAAATCGACTTGCTCCAAAATGAATGATAACCAGAAAAGAGAGAGAGAGATAAAAAATTCACCAGCCCTTCCTTTGTGTAGAAAATGGGGTAGTAAGAAAATGACGGTAGTAGGAAATGAGTGTCGTGTGTGTACCTGACCTACCAATTTTCCTTCCCTTTCCTTCTGCTTTTCCTTCCCTTTCGTGCAACTTTTCCTTCCGTTGCGTTGTACGATTCTGTGCTCGTCGCTATTGTCGCTTGCGTTCGACGTATCGAGTTTGCTCCGCGGCGGGGTTAGCAGCATTCGCCCGCCATTGTCGGTTGCGATTCTTCGATATTGAACTGCTTCAAAATTAAATCTGTCCGTCACGGTAATACAATGAATTGCTCATACCCCCTTCAGCAATGGCCCATACCCCTGTAAACGCGGCCTCCCCATTACGACGAAAGAAGAGAAGTGAACGCTGGAATGATGAGCGGCCAGGGTACCAGCTGTGGAAGAAGACGACGACGCTAGAACCAATGCTGATGATGATACCGCGTACACCCCGCACACCGACGCCGACGCAACTGAGCTTATAAAGCTTCGTGTAAAAAAAAAATTAGGTGCAGCTTCACACTAGTGGAGCGAAGACTCGGCAAACAGCGAAGCTGGCGACCTCACCTAGCTTTATCTCGGTGCGGTCAAGTTTTTGCGAGGTTATGCTTCGAGACTCGGACACGTTTTGCGCAACCTAACCCCAGAATCATCGACAGCCCAAGGAGCAACGAACACTCGGTCATTAAAGTATCTGGATGCTTCTGGACGCTCAAACGCTTTTGCTCGGTTTCGCGGGCTTGTAACTATGGATCTTCTGCGAATCACCGACGTTCTGCGATCCCGAGCGATACTCAGGATCGGACCGAAGTCGTCTCACTCGCTCTCGAGTACAGGCGCGGCGGCTTTCGCACCACGCTTCCTTTCCTTCGGGAGTGACGCTCTTCTACGGCCGCCCCCCCGTCTTCGCGGCGATGAGTTTGGCGCGGAGACGGCGGGGCTTTGGTGTCGCCGCGGCGGCGACGCGGAGCTATACATCCCGTGGGTCGGCGCAGTGACGTCACGGCTTAGCTCCGTACGGCGCGTTCACGTCATGGCTCGGCAAAGCTAAGGCGAAGCAATGCGGCTCCCGCAGCTGGGGCGAGGCTCGGCGCGGTCGTCGCAGCTGGGGCGAAGGGTTGCTAGGCGACTCATAGTGACGTCATTGCCGGGCGGAAGTTTTGCGACGTACACTCGACAGACCATTCTGAACTCAAACAGCTTCGCTAGTTCACAGGGGTATGTGCCATTGCGCGTCGACCCTTTCTGCACTACCTCCAGGATCGGTCCATAGTTTTTGTTCGCACTACGCGGCATAACCAACAGCTTAAACAGCTCGGCTGTTCAAAAAAAAATTCGGGGTAGCTTGCACTAGTGGCGCAAGGCTAAAGACACAGCGGAACTGATCGGTTCCTCGCTGGTCCTGGCTATACGAAGCGATGCTAAGTTATACGAAGTAATGCCAAGTGATGCTAAGTTATACTAAGTGTATAAGCATTTCTTCGTGGTACGTGGCATCGGGGAACGCCTCGCGAAGCACTTGCAGTCCGAGCATACGTAGGGGAAGTGGGGCGAAAGCTATGCACAGTGTACGGGCGACGCGCAGCAGACGACACGCCGGGATGACGTCACGGCGCATGCGCAGTAGCGCGAAGCGGATGGGAGCTCGGCCGAGCCGCCGTTACAGTGCCGCCGTCAGAGGCGCCTGCTGCAGCCACGGACACCGCGAGCGTTCGGCGCTAATGCGAGGAAACGGAGAAGCGCGGATGGCGTCGGCAGCACCGCTGAGCGTTGCCTCGCTGGTGCTGCTACAATTTGTTTCTATCTCCCTCTCTCGCTCTCACGTTCTCTTTCTTTCTCCCGAGCATAGCGCGTGACGCTCCGGCAGGTGTTTGCTAGGCAACGCAGTGGCAGGCGGCACACATTAAGGCCGGCTTAAACAGCTCCGCTGTTAAAAGAAAGCAGGGACGTTAACCATTGAAGAGCCTGTTTGGCTGCCCTAACCACATTCTTGACTGGTTAGCCTCCTGGCTTGTGCTTTACGACTGGCTTCTGCGAGCGCCTCCGACTGCGTAATGATGTCCCGCACGTGTACATATTCACCGCATTCCCTTTTCTCTGTCTCTCTATCTCTCCCATTCGATTTTCCCTTTCCCAAGCGATGAATCAGAAGAGGAAAGGAGGAAAGGGCAGTAGGCGTCATGCTACACATCGAAGGCATGATAAGCCTTGTCGCGACACATGCGCCGCATTTGCGAAACAGCCCCACGGCGGTTTGCTGCTGTTCGTTCTTCTAGCTTTATAGCTAATTTAATTCAACTACGAAGCGCTCGCTTCGCTTTTGGGCGTTTCCGCGTAGATATGAGGCACGTTGCTGAGTGATGTCACTGGCAGCTTTAAAAAAAATCATCGATGTACACTCCGTAAATGCACTTTCGCAATCCGAGGGGTGGGGCTCAGGTACAAACTCAGTAATTAGAGACTCTGAAGCATGTTGAGACATGACGTCACCGGGTGTAGCTCTTGATAACAGAAACCATGAGGACAGATTACGCACTACTGGCGCAAGAGGGTGGCATGATGATGGGACCATAGAAAAAAAAAAGAAAAATATTTAGAACGGGTCAACAAAAGGACACGTCGCCTTAGAATAGAAGGTAATGCACACGGGCTGACTGGCAACCGTAATGTTTTTCGTGGCGAATAACTTACACACGTATTTGCTAGAATCACCAAGTAAGAACAGAAAATATGTATACAGCTCACATACGAGATAAGCCAATTTTTCGTAGAGCAAAATATAACGAAGACTCAACACTCAAAATAAAAGTTTGCATAATTCTTGCGCTTTATCGCGCAGTTTCACCTCAGGCTCGTCAATGTCGTTGTCGCGCCAACATGCTCAGTATTTCCAACATGCACGACGCTGTGTGAAGTTGACAAGGAAGCAGAAAGCTCCCTTTTCCTTCTCATTTCCTGCAAAGAGGTCTAAGCAGGTATGCACTCGGTTACGCCAGTCTATGGCGCTTATAGACGGACTCGTACATCATCTGCACATCATCTGCTACCCCCCCCCCCCCCCGCAATGGTTATTATGCAGAACACCACGCTGTCAATGCTGCAGAAGAGCTGCGAGTTGTTCAAGCCGGAGCGAGGTTATTGTAGGACCGCCAATGAAGCAGTGATCTCACGACTGCAGAAATGTTGGCGCAAACGTTGGCGTTTAAATGGGAACGATTGAAGTTACACATCATATACACGCAAAAAAAGTATCGTCCCTCAGTTTTTCCTTTGCATGCGCTGTCCTTGCGCATCGTTTATAATGAATCCTCAAAACTGTATTACTTGGTTTGCACACGCGGTTTTTTTTCTCGCACGGGTATATTCTGAGGAGATGTCAGCGTTAGCAGGAACGTTGTGGGGTCCTCGAACGACATTGCAAGCACCTGTGCACTTAACAGTACAGCCCTTGACGCTCCCAAGAAACATCGGTCTGTAAGCTTCCTAAGAAATGCAAAGCACGAGGCGCGTGACACGCTTGGCGCCCGCTCTTGGTTAACGCCGCCTCACAGAAATGGCACGTGAGTCAGGAAAGGTCTAGTCTATCCAGAAAAAAACTTGCTTATCGATTAGGATTTCGTTGTTTATGAAGAGAAGTCCCTTGCAAATATCGGCAAATTTCAGCTAGAATAAAATGGTGCGCTTTATTACTGTGCTTCATGACACTGAAATGCTCCGGCGCTGTGCTTACATGAGTGAGGACATCCGCATTCACATTTAGGATCACCATCGAAAGCTTACGACATTCGTAAGCCATTTGGACTCTATAATCATTGATGTTCTCCTGATGGGAGAAGAGGTGGTCCCCTTGGAAAGGAGTTCCTCATATTTACGCTGGATTAACACCACGGATGCCAACCTATAGAGAGGCGTTATTGCCTGTTAGTCAATTAGTTGTAAAAGAAGGAGAACAGCAACATTAACCTGCAACATTACCATACATTGAACTATTAAATTACACTTTCTCTCTTTTGGACACGTAGGTGATACTTCTTTCATTTTATTTTTATTTACCTATGCAAAGGCAATGCAAGCACGATGTGATCTATTGTGATTTTTAAAAATGATGCGAACATATACACAAACATCACAAAGAGAAACAAAATCAGGCAGGCAGTTTTCTCCTAAAACGAACACCACGCCCACCCGCTTGGAGAGGAGAAAAAAATGGCAACGAGAAGAAGGAGATCAAGGAATAAATAAAAGGAGAGGAATAATGAACACATCACGCAGTCAAACGCAGAATAGCAGCTATCGGTGTTTCAAAATCATGGAGTTGCGAAAAACGACATATTGGTCACCGGCTTGTCGCGGATCTTTCGAGGTCAGTACGCTATTGCGTGCGCACGCTGTCAACGACGTCGTTACTATTGAGAGGAACACGCCCTTAGCTTTTCACGCAATAACTCATCATTCAACTCGTGTTCCATGTATCGTGAGTATATATGCCACGTAAGTTTTAGCAAATGGAGGTCGCCTTACGAAATGAAACGGGATTTCTTGAGCAAGTGGAGAATAAAAGTTCAAGTAAAGCAACGCACTAATTTTTTTCATAACATCCAATAATTTGATCGTATTTTCGGACCCAGTGGCAAAGCCCACTGCTTGAGCTATTTTTTTTTTTTTTTTCTGACGTAGGCGCGAAACAGGACGAAAACTCCTACATCGTCCTCTGTTATCCTGTGATTTGAAAGAAAGGTTTGTCGTAGCGACAACCGAATTTGTCGTAGGCTTTAGGCTCTTCGCGCTACTGTCAACAGGAACACTAATAAGCGCTCCAGCGTCTATTAAAGCTGAGGAATGGGACGAAGGTCTGTGCAGTATTATTATTTCTTTCACGGGTGGGTGTCCTCCTAAAGCATCATGTCAGTCCCGTTTTCTTGACAAAATCGAGAAAATGTTGCACTCATAATGAATTTAGTCAAGAGTCAGGCACTTCATTAAAAGAGAGATCTAAGGATGCACCATTCATGATGCAACACTCAATAATGCATCGCTCGATGAATAACCTAAATTCCATGCACGGCTCCGTTAAGTATACCCGTCTAAAGCTAGCGCCTTCATCATCCCATGGTACTGCGCTTTCGCCTGTTTAATACTTCACGATTCTCGTTTCGCTTTTAAAACTGCCGCGAGAACAAGAATTCCGTAAATGAGCCAGACTTTCTTCGGGTTCTGCAGGTTAGCGTTCGCTTATACTATAGACCCTCATGGCCGTCGACGAGAAAGAGCTCAGCCGGCCGTTTCACTTTGCTCCCATCTCCCGTCTGGGTCAATCTCTCTCACGGGATCGTCGTGTAACCTCCGTCGCCCCCGGGCTGGGCATTATAGGCCGAGACATCGAGTGCTGCTCACGTCGAAAGCTCATTTCCTGTCAAATAGGAAGGAAGAGCAGCTCGAACTAAAGCGACGGAGGAGCCCACCGACGTCCGCACCTCATTTACTGGAACTGTGATCGAAATAAATGGACGCAAGTGTTTCCTTTCTCTCTCTCTCTCCTTATGTCTTATCGTTCGTATATGGGGGAAGGGAAAGAGGAGGAAAAAGGACAGTAAGGAGTCGGCGGGAAAGTGTCATGTGCATATGCCAAGCACCTGTGGAAGAAAGTGGCAATACAATGTAGCTTCCCAATCATACGACCTTCACGGTCACTTCTGAAGGCAATCCTATTTTCTCATTGTACACGTTACTCTAAGGAGCCCCAATATGAGTCGTACAATTATGATAGGAAATGTACGCTCGCTCTAGCGCTTACTTGCACTCCTTCGTACAACGGTAGTCCGCCCACATAACACATTATAAGCGTCATGTGAACAATGTCGTTTGCGCTTCCGCGGGAAAGCAACCGAAACCCAATCAGGCGTCCCGGGAAATAATAGGGCATCTACATACACTGTTCTTGTTCAGGGCAGTGCGGGATCTCGGTATTGCCGAGATCCCGCCGATTGCTCGCCACAGCAATCGATAAGCACCCACAGCTGTGACTGTGGCAAACTGGTCACGTGGTGCTCTGGGCACCTTGGCGCATGCGTCGCCGAGACTTGATAAGTCGACGAACTCTCGATCACGGGGCAGTCTACTTCCAGCGGGCGCGTTGCTAGGGCTTGTCGTGCACCTTGCCGATGCCAAGGTTAACTGTGCAGTGTTTGAGGGAAATTAATTGCCGGTTTTGCCATGTTTGCAAAAAGACTTTCGACGAGTTTATTTCTGACATCAGGCGGTTGTCTTAGTTCTGAAAGTTGAATTATTAAATAACGCTTCGTTCCTACGTCAACGGCTTCCGCTGCCGCCTGTCCTTGGCGTTGGTCAGGACTACTCGCAACCAAGAAGCTAAGTCACTTCAAAGTTTAAGTCAGTCACTGAACAAAGACACACCAGCGGTGCAGTGAGAGTCAACGTTTCCATACCATCTAAATAAATAACTGCGTTTCTATACCATCCAAATAAAGAAAAACAAAAGACTTCTCGATGAGAACAAAACTTAGCACGCCGAGTGCCATAACGAGGGCAGAAAAAAAAATGAGTTCCCTGAAATCAGCAGCCCACAAAACAACATTATTCTGAACTCCAGCCCATATTTCTTCGTTTCCTGCTGCAGAAGACAACGGAGAGAAGTGTCTCAGGAGAACAACCCCTTGATACCTGATCATTTCGAGAAATAGATTTAGATTTCACAACAGTACGGCGTGTTGTATCGTTACCGTTTCATTCATCTTCTTATAAAACAAATTGTTCCAGAAGCTGAACAGTTTGGGACTGTGAAAACGGGTACCTCGACTATCATGTCTTGAAAAGACAAGGCGAAAACGTCGCACGCGAAAGTGGGAGGGCAAGAAGCTCGCCACAAGGAGAGAGTCACGTGTGACCCAAGAAAGGCTGCAGACAACAGGCTTCCGCAATCGCTACGAACATAAGCATAACTTGCAGTGGCAAGTGAAACAAAATGTAAGTGCAGCCGGCCTTACACACCCGTCTCTGTCACACGCACTATTCTGACGCTGATTGCACAAAGTCATTTCGAGTAAAAAGGGGGACATGAATGCACACGGATTTCTCGCAAAAGTTAGAAATGTAAGAGGTCCACCAAACAATTAAATGCCAGTGTTGGCGGGCCGAGCTGGTTTCTGTATGATTGATGTCTCAATTTCGCGCACAGCTGCGCGCGGTCGTGGGATTCTAAATAGCCAGTGCGTGGCGCTGAAACCAAAGTCATATCAACAATGTCGCGAGTGGTACGGGACGCCTCAGGCATTGTGTCCCCAACTAACAGGTCAGCGATGTGAAAATGAAATGTCCTTTTGTTGTTTGCCTTTTTGTCCTCAAAACCGACGCGACCGTGAGTAAAAGAAAATACCAGAGTACTTTAGATGTTTCGTTTCTCTCGTAATTCAAAAGTGTACGAAGGACTGGTCATTACGAAAGTCACAGAGAGAGTTACTCTGAGTGACCTATTTGACCATAAGTTACCTGCGAAATAAAGGCTGCGCCAGGTAATGCAGGAAGCGTGGAAAAAAGAATTGCTCGGTCAAGCATATTGCCACCTGGAGGTAGTGGGTCCAGGGCAAGAGTGGGTCAAGCCCAAGAGAACAAAGAACACCGCGCGCCCCTTCCCTGCTCGAGCCAGCCCCGACGGTCGCGTTTTCCAAGAGCCAGCTGCTCTACGGTTTATTAAACGTTGAAGACTACTTCTCGAGGCTCGTGACAAACTGGTGGAGGTGCGGGGTACGCGTCCTCATGGATGTTGCAGACCCCTCCAAGGATCCGCGCTACGAATCCAGTGCCTGTCGAGACTCCCGTGCACCGGGCCAGCCGCAGGTTCAGGGGACTGTCCCCAGAAGTCGTCGACGCTACGGTTCCCACCACATCGACCGGTATGACCAGCGCTTCCCTTCAAACCACCCCAACCAGTACGGGAAGCACGATGTCGAACCGGTACACACTTGAGAGCCCACGGATCCCGAGGACGTTTCATGGCACAATGTTCGAAGACGTCGAAGAGTGGATGGTCGACTTCGAGCGCGTGGTCTCAGTGAACGGAACGACACGGAAAAACTCAGACACGTCTACTTCTACCTGGAGGATGGCGCACGTACGTGGTTTCAGAACCGCGAGGAGCAACTGACCTCGTGGCGCGAGTTTTGTCGTCAGCTTTTGGAGACCTACACCAGTGCTGATCGCCACGAACGAGCGGACCGAGCGATTCAGGCCCGCGTCCAGTTGCCAAACGAAACTGTGACCACATATATTGAAGACATGACGCGCTCCTTCAGACGAGCTGATCCAAGAATGACGGAGGATAAGAAGTTAGTCATCTGATGCGCGGGGTCAAGGAGCAACTCTTCGCTGGCCTCGTACGGAGCCCTCCGAAGACGGTCGCGGAGTTCTTGTCCGAGTCCGTGACCATGGAAAAGATGATTCTGCATCACTCGAACCTGTATGAGCGGCAAGCGAACAGCATGTCTGCTGCTGACATTTTCACGGCCATAGGAAGTAATGGTGACTGTCTGCGAGAACGCATCCGCTCTGTAGTGCGTGAAGATCGAGTTGCAAAAGGCCGCTGTAACACCGCACAGTACGGTAAGCTCCATAGCAAGCACTATCAAGGACGAACGATCAACAGTAATTTCCCTCACTTCCTTTTTCTTCCTTCACTTGTTAAACAACCAGTCGCCATCATCATCCGTGGGGAAGACTGCGCGCGCAATTAATGCTGACTGATCGAGGTGCCTCTAGGAATCAACCTTTGTCGTCCATGAGACAGACCAGTTCTTCATGCTTGCACGCCTACCTCAAAACATTCAGACCATCTATTCCGCAGCAATGCCTCCTCCGTACCGTTCACGACAAGCGACACGCGCTGCTAGCGGAACACACCCACGCACTCACACCAAGCCGTCTTTTTTGTCCCTAGCGTCATATTCCCCGTGGAAATACGTGCGAAGCCAGCGCCACTCTGCGGGACTTCTTTTCACGCCTCACCAACCCCGTCCACCGCTGTAGCAATTAGAAGACGGCGACCGTAAAGCCTTCAATCCCCCCGGGAAGGTAAAAAGAAAATATAAAAGAAAACGAGAAAGAGCGTACCGCTTCTTTCGCTGCAAATATGGCTAACGGGGAGCGAGGCTTAATGGTCACGTGGGTTGCGACCTTTGCCTCCCCTCCACTCCCCCATTCTGTTCCCAGACGTATTCATAATGAATGCCTGCATATCGGTAAGAGCGCACCCGCGTCCTCGAATCGCGTGGCGTCGAGGGCTTTGGGCGAAGCCGAACGCGTCTCGCCAATGTCGGGTTACATTTGGCGCGAAATACACTCTTCCGAGCGGAAAGCGCGCGACTCCGGGATGAACGATGACGCCCAGCGCGCTTCATTATTGTACCACAATAATAAGCGGAATCGAATTAATTAAAGTATGGGGTTTTACGTGCCAAAACCACGATCTGATTATGAGGCACGCAGTAGTGGGGGACTCCGGAAATTTGGACCACCTGGGGTTCTTTAACGTGCACCTAAATCTAAGTACACGGGTGTTTTCGCATTTCGCCCCCATCGAAATGCGGCCGCCGTGGCCGAGATTCGATCCCGCGACCTCGTGCTCGGCAGCCCAACACCTCAGCGGAATCGAGGGACTCGCTATAAGTCATCATATGAAGAACTGTGGCGAAATGGGCTACTTGGTAGACTCATCGTTCTGTTGCGTTGTGGCAGGCACAAGAATAAATGAAGTTAGCGCAAAAGAAAAAATAAAGCAAGTCAAACGCTTCACTTGTCGTGTAGTCTATGATTTTCACTAACTAAAGCCTGCCTGGTAAAGCTAGACCAACAAGGCACTTTTCAAGCTCTTCTTACCTTTATATAGCTTGACATATATAATCAGGCACACTTGCAAAGACGCTGTCAAAGAAGCTATAAGAACCGATGACATCACGGCGCACTGGTGCGGAAACCTTAGGGCGGTGTCACCACCTGTTTTAAATGCGAATGCATTTCATAGTCGGGGCATGTCAGGCGTCTGTCGGTGTCCGCGCGCCGGCAGGTGTTATCTCTCCGCTCTCACTCCCTCTCCCATAGCAACAGCTGCGGGCGCGCGCGCTTATCCTCGCCCTAGCAACCGGAGCCAGTGTTGCGGGCGGAGTAGCGGAGAGTGAGTGGAGAGGAGGAGCGCGCTCTGGCGTGTGAGGGCGCTCGCATCGCGGGAACTCGGCGGAGCTCCCGCGTGTGTGGAGAGTGTAGGAGAGGGTAGGTGCAGTGCTTCGCCGCTCCTTCTCTCGCCGTTCGCTCTCTGCTCCCTGCGCCCCACTCTCCGTTCGCTCGCTCGCACGTATGTATAAATGGAGTGAAGCGCTCGCCTCCCTCTCGACCGTTCGCTGGCTGGTCGCCTCTCAAGGCGATGGCAGAAGTCGGTGAAGGCGAATGTGTGACGGCAACGGTACCCCTAGCAAGAAGTGTAATACAATCCAACCCGAGCATTACACCTCTCGCTGGAGGTGACGTCACTTCAGTAGCTTAAACGTCAACATCAACCGGAGGAGAAGAAGCGGAAGACAAGGCTGCGAAGCGAAGAGCGCGTGATGCCGAACGCAAGCGAGCGAAGCGAGCTGCCGATACCGAACTCCGTGCTCGGGAAGTCGCTGCGAAACGCCAACGCCGAGCCGAAGATCCGGAAATGTGTGCTCGATACGCCGCTGTGAGACGTCAACGGCGAGCCGAGAAGGCTGAAGTTCGTGTTCGAGACGCGGCGGAGAAACGTCAACGGCGTCAAAGAAGGTCAACTTCGCTTGAGGAACACGTCCACACCACCCGCTCGGCGAGTGGCAACGGCGCGCGCGCACGCAGCAGCGTCGTACCAGCAGCGTCGTGCTGATGAATGTGTAAATAAATGGTTACGGTACAAATCCTCGTCTCGTCATCAATTTACGCCATTAAAATTACTACGCCGTGTACTCTCGGCGCAAGAAATGCATTCGCATTTCCTCACGATTCCCTTCGGGGAGTTGGGGGCAATTTTTTGGTCTGTTCGTCTTTTCCGGCTTGCCAAATCTCCTTCCTAGGCAAGAGTGGCCACTTTGATATTACAGAAGCGCATGTTCGGTTAAAGTGAAACCTATTATACCTCTTTATTGCAACATTATAAACCGCTCGCTGTAAAATTTTGTTTTAACGATCCATATACTGTCATGGCATCGAGAAAGGTGATATTCGTATGAAAGAACCAGGAGGCACACTGGTTCCAAGTTTGTTCGCCTCACTCCGTGGCTTCCTGCAAAGCAATGCAGGCAGCACCTGTTACGACAAGTACGGCCTCGTACATAAATTGTTGTCGTCACCGAGTAAGCACGAAGGCGTCGGTGCGACAACCGTGAGGCCATCGATGATTCCCGCGAAGGCGGTAACCGCGAAGGACAAGCTGCTAGCGTCGTGAATAAAATATGGAAGGCCGGAATGAACAAGGGCGCCAAGCACGGCCAACACGGTTCCGCTTGCTTCCGCCTACGCCACAAGGGGGCTTCGAGTCATCGATGGATGGGCACAGCATCGCGTCGAGACTGAGGCGGGAGTCTGCATTATTGATAACGTCACTTCTTTGTTCCTTCCTTGGTTGTCTCCTTCATTCTTCTCTTTTCCTTCCTTTATTCACAGGTACTGTTCTGTCATGAGATCTATATTCCCTGTCTTCATATTCACATTACTTCCGCATATATTTTTGTCCCGTTACTTCCCCGAGAAAGACGACCTGCAGTAGCTTACCGCAACAGTATCAGAGTCCAGAAAACATATGGGTTGTGAAGCTGTCATTTCTCCACAGCGCTCTGTCCTGCGATTCATTTCTGCGTCGTGCGTCACGCTGTTAAAAATCAGCTCTCTTGCCCAGACCTCTTTCATATCTTCACTACATTTACTATTGCGCGAAATGCCGATTTCTTATGAAAACAAGTTTGATAGCAACGATGTAGCGAGCTATTGCGTAGCGATGTGAAACGCTCGAAGTCCACCCTTTAAATCGTCCTGGTCAAGAGCAAGCAAGAGGCCAGTGCTAAAGGATCGTGACGCAGCTTCTCTTGATCCGTCCACGCTTCGAGAACTATCCCCCTCACAGATTGAACAGGCTCGAAAGAGAATTGTCGCTGCGGGTTCAGCAAGAGTGACTACGCCGAGGTCACACCCCCGACGGAGGAACAGCACAATCGGCAAGTGTGGTGACTGAGGAGGCAGCTTGTATGCAGGACAACGATGTACACAGTTCGAAAAGAGAAGCTGGGAAAGGGACTCCCCTAATCTTCTGAACAAAGAACACATCCTAGAAAACATCCCTCACCTCCCTTCCCTCTGAGTGCAGGTCGCAGTAACCCCACAGTACTATGAAGCAAGAAAGTTCTAAGAACTCGGTTGATCATTTCACATAAATGAACGGACGTTTCTCTTACCAATGTAATGAATAAAAGCCTTCCCAACATAGTAATAATCTGTATGACAAGGATACACGTGAGAGACCCTCAAGGTTGGGACATGTAAATCAAGAGGAGGGAGGGCGACTGCGGGTGGACACCTAGATTTCTTAATCTCACCATTTTCCCCTTAATTCTTTTCTTTCCCGCCCCATTTACCCAGGACAAAGTATCAGGCAAAGCAGGCCAACTCTCTGCCTTTCTAAATTTATCTCCATCTGTCTCGCTACATGTTTGTTCGGAGTGGCGTTTGCAAGCGCATTTTTTCGCTTGTCACCAACTTTTCTCCCATTTGGGTTTGACGTCCACTACTTCCACATTGCTTTCTTGGTTCCATCCTCCTTTACCACTTCCATCTTTCATCCTTCCCTTCCTTCTACTATATACCCAGCTGCTCTTGTTCCTTTATCTCTATTCGTCCGTTCGCCCTTCTAAACCGCTTCTTGGCCTAGTTAGTACTGTTACGTTCGGCGACCAGCGGGGGCAGCGATCTTGGAAGTATCTCCTGATTGCCTGCGACGAATCGCTTCGGGAGGCTGAAAAACGTCCCGCCGGGAAAGATCAGCGGCGACACCTTGCCTCTGCACCTTTCAAAAAGTACGTGTCACGACGCAGAAGGAGGAGACTCTTGGAAAAGGCCTCTACTACGACGCTTTCTCACGGCCGCTCGACAGACCAGCTCGCCGCCAAGGCCGTTCTCCAAACAAACCCGTCGATGGCTGGCCATTCCAGGAACAGACGCGTCAGTTCAAGTCAGGCACGAAGCCACCGGTCTACGAGTGTTCCCACCTTTCTTTGGGTGAGTGAGCAGTGTGTCCCCGAGGGCACTTCTCCGAATGTGGTCGGGAAACGAAGGCGCCGGGGATTATGCGCACCCTCGCCCTCAAGGCGGACCATTCGACGACTCTCGACGCTCCGATTGGAGGATGGTGGGACCGCAGCTTGGACAGAGGGTTTTTAAGCAGACTGTGCGGGCCATCGAGAGTGCTCTCCCATCTGCCCTGAGATGTAGGCAGTGCTTCGATCCAGGGTGCTTCGACCCAGTCATGCTAGACTGATGAGACGTAGTGTCTCGTTCTCATACTTCTCATGTAAATACTCTAGATAAACCCAGTACTCTTCGTTCTCGATGAGAACCTGTTCCTCCCTTCAACAACGTCTTCAGCGTGAATGAGGCGGACGACGGCATGGGCCAGCTACCACTTAGGATATGCCCGACTCCAACTCCTACCACTAGCGAGGCCACGACTCTCAAATCCTACAGTACGTACTCGCTCCAATATATATTCACGGCTGCGCGTGAAGCCAATGGGTATTTGAACTGGTACCAACCTGGTCAGAAGAAGTTTCTCTGAAGCACAGGAGACTTTAGGTTAGCAACATCACCACCAAAAACAACCCGTAGAGCTATAGTTTTGCATTTCATCGTTTCGTGCGTCGTTGCCGCTGGCATGGTGGCCATTCCACCACCTCGAGTATCACATGTCTAGAATGCGTCCGTGCATTTGCTGCAAGCAAGCAACGCACGCGCGCCTTTCCTCTCGTCCTTGGAGTTGACCTTTGGAGCGTCGACAGCTTATCTCCCGCCACTTATCCAGCGCATGAACGTGTAGTGACGGCTTCAGGCGCAAACGGAAGCAGACCAAGGCGGATCCTCATTGTACGTGCTGTTATCCCGATGTAAAAAAAAAAAATGTTTTGTCCAGGCGCTGCACCAAGCATTTCGCCTTTGTTTTCTTTTTCTTGAGACCGTGAGCTTTTACTTACGAAGCCAAAGATGGCAACAGGAGACTGACTGGATGGCAGGGAAATACTTTCATTCCCCTACTCTTTTCCTCATTATTTCTTCACTTCATTTTCAAAATTTCCTCAGCTTTTCCTGGTTTCGATATTTGTCGGCCTTGTCTGGTAGTAAATAGAATAAAATAAAAATTCTGCTCCTACGCTATGGCGTACCGTAAACGGGTATCAGACATTATAACACGTAAACAGACAGTATAACATTAGAAAAGCACCGGCGTAATAAGAAACAGCTTATAGGAAGCGCGTTGCCAATTTGGTCGCTGATTTCTCATTTCATCGCCATTCGGCGCAAAACTTCTCTCCTGCACCAAACAATACTCCTCTCCAGCGTGAACAACCAATGCAGAACAGTGAGGCTTTGGAAGTGAGAGGAACATCCTCGTCGAGGCCCTCCCTTCCAATTTACAGCTGCTATCGCTAAATGACCTAATACGGCCCTTTCACGTCGAGAACAGCTTAAACAGCTGTCCTATGTTTAGTGTTTGATGTCCTCCTGTGTGCACGCCACCATAAGAGTCATGCGCAACGGTCAACGGCAGCTTGTCGAATTGACCAAGGAGATTGGCTTGGTAGCGTCTATTAAACCCACATTTGAACCGGCTTTGGCGGTTACGAGATCGTTTACCCGTGTTCGGGCTCCGTCGGCCAAAGGCAGCATGATCCCATGTCATTTTAAACGTCATCTAACGAAGTTCGCTTAGTATAACTTCTCCGTTTAACGAATAAGCAAACAAGAAACGCACCATCTCCGAGGCCGAGACTAAACCAGAGAAGTCTGGGTAACTGTACAAGCTGCACTATCAATTGATGCCCATAAATTGATGCACTATCAAAACAACGTCTTCTACGTACGAATAGCGATATCCCAAACGAGAATGTTTTGTCTTAACTGTACTTTAATGCTGACTGAGAGGAACAAGGAGAATCATAACAGCCCTACAGCATTCAGTCACGGCTATATTAACGCAAACTCCAAAACAATTATCGGTACATATATTGTAGTGACATCGCCGTTTCCGATAGCCAAGTTATGTTGTTTGGCTTCATCACTCACCGTTTATCTTTACTACAAGATACTGCGTTTACTGCGTGCCTCTCTCTTGCCCGTCCTGCAATCATAAGTAATGAGGAATAATTTCAGCCCACACAAACAACATCACGCCATTTTCCAGGATAACAGGAAAACAAGAAATGCAAATTTCTTGCCGCCAAGTCCTTCGCCGCCTCACAATGTCAGCGACAGGAAGAACTCTTGTCGCAGGTGCTAGACTTACACAAGGCGTGCGCGTTTCATTCAAATGCAAAACGGCTGCGCCAGTCGCATCTGATGAACAAAATGTTAAGATGTATCGTCCGTTCACGCGTTGTGTGGCTCAGTGGTATGCACCATGGCTGTCTTTCATTTGTTCGTCTTGGTATAGACGAAAAGAATCGAAGGGTCTTTCGGGAGGAGATATGCTCGAATAGAAGTTTTATACAACAAATGAAGCATAATACTAGACAGTAAAGAAAATTATCGATGTGTTATGAACCTAAAAACATATAAAATTGGCAACATTAGCTCACCTGAAGAAATTGCGCATGAAACTTCAATAAGCGAATTTTTCCAAGCACCCGTATTAAAATGTATCAAGATAACATATATGAACCTATTGACGCTACCTGCATAAATATTTTATAAACTCGACTGCGCGAGAACAAATAAAGAAAGCAACAGATGGTCTTAAGCACTAGATGATCGTAATTTTAGCACTCTTCCTCTTTGTAATTTTTCCTGTACCATGTTATAACTCTGACACTGTGCCTGGTATATTTTGCGGCTGTCATAGTATAGACAAAATATTCATGAAGAGCCTAATTATACTAGATGAACCAAGAAATGGCCATACAAATATGGGCAATATAAGTTAAAAAACAAAACTAAAGTACAGAAAGATTGTGTGACCACGTGAAGACTCCGAAACACGAATTTCCCATTTAAGATTCGCGATCCTGAGTACGCGCTACGTGTGTGACTATTCTACGCAAGTCACCTTCCATTATATTTATTCTTTATTGCGTGGGCCTTGAAGTATCCAAAAGTTAAAATTATTATGTTGTCAAAGTTCTACTGACGGACAAAAATGTTCTCAGTGCGTGAAAGGAGGAACAGGGAAAAGGAATACAACCCCCCCCCCCCCCCTGCTTTAAGTACTATCCAGGCTCACTATAGCGTGAGCTAGCACGTGGCATGCCCGTCTTATGTCTTGTATGTAACCGATGAAAGCGCAGAGGGTGACGGCTTACTGCTGCTTTTTTTTTTTTAATGTGCACTATATATTCACTGTTTAAGCCCGTTTGCGGAAAGTGCGTTATTGTTGCAGTGATATCACTTAATGTTATAATTCCGTGATCACTGAACAATATTTTATTAACTAACCTAGAAACTATCATTTCCAATTCCAACTAACAATTTCAACGGCGACAACAAGCTCCCTCGCAGTTGAGCACAAGTATGGTGCAGTTGTGTTATGTGAAGCATTACCGCTTCGATCATAGTGATCGACTGCCAGGTGAAGGCAACGACTGATGAGAGAGAAAGAAGTGACAACAATGAAAAAAAGCAAAGGCACCTCACCAATACGCTGTTCGCGTGCGGAGCGCCGACGCCAGCCTGCACGGTTCATCGTCATCGACGTCAACGACGGTCGCAGCGGCCGGATGGGCGTTGTCCGCGCAATTGTCAAATGGCGCCACACGACCAAGAGGACGAGCAGCGTGGGATGGAGCTGGCCAAGTCGATTACTCTTACTCCTTTATCTTAGTCCTTATAACCTACACATATTACATCGCATGCACCCCACAGCCTACAGGGACGCATGCCCGTGGTGCGGGGCCACACCAACCCTATACCGCATTACGTGGGAGTGCACGCTACACAACATAGAACACCACGACACGAACACCACGAGGGAGCAATGGGAGGCACTGCTGTCCAGCTCGGCCCTCGACGACCAGCTCAAGCTGATCCAGAGAGCAGAGAAGATGGCAAGAGCCAGCGGAACCCTGGACTAGGGGCTCCGACCATTAGCAAGACAAAACTCCGACTGTCTTTCTAATAAAGTCCGCCCGTCCATTCATCATTGCAATATCTCTATTCTTTGTCTTTATTGTCGTCTATTCACCACAGTTCATCCCCTGTATCCCTGCGTCAGCCCTCTACCCGTGCTAAATTCTTGTTCTTGTTTCCTCTGCATAAGTGCAACATAACCACCGTGTGAGATAGGCCAAGAATTGGTCGGCTTGCACAAATTCACTAAAACACCTCTAATTAAAACCGCCACACTGGTGAAAGACGTGTTATTGCACGATGTTCATATTGAAACGGTCATCATACTGGAGTGAACAAAAAAAATATTTATCAACATAATAAATTTACATTTTATGATCACAGGGTTGTGATTCGAGAATGAAGTTTGTCCTAGTAATACAGACATTGCCGTGGGGCGGTTAACCAGCGTGGAAGCCCCAAAGGAGGACCGCTACATTCCAAGCTTGTTTGTAGGAACCTCGAGCATTTCTTTTCTACTTTGAGAAAATTGTCATAGTAGATCATTCGCATTACTATGCTTTCTCTTCCTCTACCTTGCATTAGTTGTCACCTTCAATCCAACAGTCTTTCCAGAATATAAGCCATTTTCCAAACACTCGGCCTGATTACGGCCGACCAGATTGCGGCGCTTCACGTCCCGTATTTGCATAGTGGATTACGAAGGGCGTACTATTGAAGGGTTCCGCAATAATTTTAAACCACCACGGATAACCTTCTCTTAAATCTAAGCACGAGCTTTTTTTTTAGTTTCGCCCTCATCAGATTACGGTCCTAATTAGATTGCAGCAAGCTTGGGTTATCAGCGTCTTCACTAAGTCGACAAAGACATGCCGCTAAAGTTGCCACTCATCTAAAAAAGAAAAAAAAAAAAAACCGCCGAACGCAGCGTGTGGAAAATTTGCCCATTCAAAAGCAGTCACTTTTTTTTTTTTTTTTTCGTCCGCAAGACCAGACGCGGAAACACAATTTTTTTTTTCTCTGCTGACTATTGCTGGGCTCGGCGGGTGTCAACCCTTAAAAAAAACAAAAAAAAAAAAAACAGGCTTGGAGGGTAGCCAGGAAACTGGCAACTGAGTAATCCTGCAATGAGATACGGACCATAAAATTTCACACGTAACTTTAATAAGAGATAAGAAAATGTATGCGTAAAATAAACCTGCACAGCCAACACCTGCATCTGGTACTCTTCGTGAGATTGCGAACAAGAAGTTGAGTTGGGCAGGCCTTGCACTACGTGTAGCAGATAACTGATTATCTATTGCTTTAGTAGAACGGCTGCCATGGCAGAAATAACGCACACTAGAGGTGCAGCAGCGCATTAGACTCACCGATGACTCTAGGAAATGTGAAAGCATAGAACGCTGCTAGCTGACGCTGAACAGGGGTGGCTAGCCATTGCAAGGAGAGGCTCACCTCCCGCGGTGCACTTACACAAGCTACCGCCACCATAGCTGCTCATGATGACGACTCACTCTTGAAAGGACATTCGAGTTCAGCTTGGGCTTAGATCTAATGTCGTGAGTGCAGCGTACTTTTCTTGTACCTCCGCACCCCCTGCCCGCTTATAAGTATTTCAGGTTATCTAACTCAAAACAATAAAGAAAAAGCTGCCATCTATTGAGTAACGTAGAGCAGCATAGCAAAGGTGGGCCTCGACCCGATGGTTTGGAATCTGTTGTTCAAGCAAGCACAATTGCAGCGCCACCGTACGCCTGTGTTAAGACCCTCCGAATTCCATTCACGCCGCACTCGAACATTACTGGCGTTCGATGTCAGGAAGCCGGAATCGGCGCTCTCTTCATCTAACCCAAGGCTAAGCCATCGCGAAATCAGGCCAAGGCGATCAGCAGTGTTCTCAAGACGTTCACGATAGGCTATCGATGCAGAGGAAAAGAATGCAGCTACGTGACCGGCGCTCGAAAGCGGTACAGAACAGACTTCGTTTCGTGCACCGTAGTCCGAACCCCGATTGGCTCTCGTAGCTTACTGCAAGCAGAGATCAGAACTTCTTCGGCGTTACCGATAACAACTTGGCTGTGTCTTCTGGTGTAGTGCAGAAAACCATACTGTACAGCTTCCGATTAACTCTTTCAGTGCTATGGGCATGTAACTTATAAGCCCGAGGCCGGCAATGTCTTATTTCGTATATTATGGAGGTATTTGGAAGTAAAGAAATAGCCAAGCCATTCGCATAACAGTCACTCAGTTGCGTAAAGAGCAAGTACACCAAGACATGCTAATTGTAACCACGCATGTCAAAGAAATCAAACTACAGTTAAATCCGCGATAATCATTCTTGAACTCGTCACTCACACTACGGCACAATCGCATCGCGAAGTGAAACCGAGCTGAGATGTTTCCACGACAGCCTAAGGGATGAAAAGAGCGGTAGACTTTACGACTCGATCTGACATTTACTCTTCGATATGAACTTGTATACAAGGTTTGGAAACGACCGTCCGAGGTTGCTATGAGTATACTCATAGCAACCTCGGACGGTCGTTTCCAAACCTTCTCAATCGCTACATTCGGTTAGTCCTCTCAAATTTCCCGACTCCAAGTCAAAGCTCCGGGAGTCACTCCCAGTATCACAGTCAGAGCAGCCGAGAAATCGCATCTGTTTCCGGCCACGTAAATACACCCGTTAACGTGGTTGCACTAGCGAAGGGGGTCCCTCGATAAGTTCTTAAGGATGAAGATTATCATCCCCGCACGCCGCCATCACCGCCATCTTTCACGTGTAAACGCAGTTCGTGGTGGCGGCAGCGCTGGCCGCGTTACCGGAAGTTCTCCTCAGATTTCACTTCCTTCCTTATCACTGCTCCTAACACCAGCCGGATGTTCGGTTGGCGCAAGTTATCTACTGCTTGAACCCAAAATGGATACGGAATCGGTCCACTGGAATTCCCACAATCGCAACCACCATCCAAAGATGCCATCCGTGTGTCCACTGGCTCGTGGATTCTCTTGTCTGAAGCCCCTTGTGTGTCAGATGTTCCTCCGAGATGCATTCTATGCGTTTACTTACCACAGTAAGGTGTACCTGGTGCTTAAGCACGAAGTCCAGTAGGTTCGCGTCATCTTCTCTGAAGCCTCTTCTGTGTAGTATGTTTCATTTGCTATATATTTTGTGTTATATAAACTGCCAAAACAGACCTTACGTGGACAGAGTATGTGGCGGAATTACCGTGCGTTAAACCTCGAGACGCATATTGTTTGTAAAATTCTGTACAGCCTTATATACCCACCCCTTCCTATTTCATCTTTGCGCTGCGCATTCTCGATCATCCGGAACAAGCTCACCGAAGGAGCAAGTCCTCTGGCATTCAGAGTGCTGCATCCTTTTAGCGTCCCAGATGACACGGCGAGACTCGCAGGATACATTCTCCGCCGTCCCTTTGTGTCACTAGCCGACGAGACATCTCGTTCGCGTCATATGCACCACGCTTTGTACACCAGACAACGCGGCGCATTTATGTCGCAACAGCAACGCGGCCGCCTCAATTTCCGACAACAGAGGGCAGGAGCTGACGCCCCGAATCGTACCCTCACATTAACCTGGGGGTAGCACAAGTCTCGGCGTTTATAGCCATGTTGCCATCGATCTGTCTGTCTATCGGAGCCACGTCCAGGATGTTTACACTCGCCTATTGATTACCACAACGCGTCGGATCCATTGTTCGGTTTCCCTAAGTGTGTGCGTCCCTATACAGTCCTTGCGGCATCGTTCATCGTCGTTCGGGGCTCTGTGGTGACGATTATGGCTATAGATTTTCATACCGAGAACTTGAGCGCACACGAGTTTACTTATATATGTTCCCAAAATAAGAGAAAATATATTCTATATCAAGTAACTCTGTCCTTACTTGCAAAAGCTGTTTCGTTAAGATAAGTAAACAGAAGAACAGCACAATTTCCGAAAATATTTAAGGCACTTGTCGCACAAAAGATACTGGTTTCAAAAAGACCAATCTTGTTCGAATGTTCGAAAAGCGGGGCTCCGGCTACATTCGGATAATTCGACGTGCCTTGCGAACTCACCGCATTCAAATCATGAGAATTGAAACATGTGCCCCGAATTGATGCATTTTATTTTTCTTTCAATTCCTTTCTCACGCAATTATTGTCCAAATCCCCACCTAATGAACTCAGTAGAACGAGGCCATATGACACCGGCGTTATTTTTTTAAACGTCTTCGTGGTTACCAGGAAACTGATAAATAATTATTTTACATGACTGCATCAGCTCGTTAGAGTATGCAACCACCCAATTACCATGCATACTCCCATGGGTGATGGCTAAGCCTCTGGTGAGGCTAATGCGTGGGGCGGCTAAGGTGCGGTTAAGCCGCACCACGCATTTCGGGCCCGTTAAAGATCCCCTGGTGGTCGAAATTTCCGGAGCCCCTCACTATGGCGTGCCTTATATTCATACTGTGGTTTTGACACGTAAAACCCGATAAGTTGCGTTAAGAATTTCGTTGGAAGAAAGTGAATCTGAAGATCTGAAATATTAAAAAGCAAGCATGAGAAACCATGAACCTTACATATGAAGAGTTCGATATGTCTAAATGTCCTGACTGACGCAACTAAAGCGGCAAGGCTTTCGTGGCTCGAATGGCGGATTGGAGTCGGTAGTTTTAGGGAGTTTCAGAACATACCTATCTTGTTGTCGCTGGGCACAATAACCCTGTGAGCCCACCCTAGCAGGGCCAGCAACTAAGTCGGAGTAAGACAGATAAACCCTTGAATGAGAAGTGGAGAGGTTTGTCTGCTGACATACTTAGCATGGCCCTGTGGATGAATGCGATGATATATGAAGTAGTAGGCACAGGAAATAAGACAGTCGACATATACATAGCACACACCAAGCACCAACACAACACATTGAAGAATCACCGTATGTTGTTGACACCAGTGGGTCCCAGAAAGGTTAGCACTTACGTGGCTCGGGACGCAAATGCGTCACTAATACATGGTCCAAGTGCATGTCGAAAGTCAGCACGTGGTCCATGAAATATGTAGTACATTCCATTCTGACATCATGGTCATATTTTGCGGTGTGAAAAGGCTACGATACCGCTGGATAACTTGGCTTGTAATCTTATTTTATACAAGATTTGATCCACGCTAGTGTAGCAGAAGTCTGCAGGCCATTTTCAAGCAGTGTTCACATAAGGAAGAGAAGGCGTGGCAAGTTCAAACACTCCAGGGATCATACACATTGGCGAGAGTTCATAAACAGCACGCCAGCAATATACCCTCCATCTCAAACTTGTGTATCGTTCCGTCTTGTCTACTGAGCGACCACCCCAAGGCGTTCTCTCGAACTCCGCAAGAAAGCTGTTTGTTCTCGGACTCTCCGTTTCCGCCTGACTGCATTGCTCCGGCTTCTGGTAGAGTCTGTTTATTCCGGTCTCGGCACGCCACACCGTCACCGTTGTGCGCCCTCTAGGTCGCAGTCGCTCTGCTAATTGGTTCCGCTCTCGTCTCGTCAACGACTACTGATGCTTCCGGGTGCAGTTTAAACGTTGCTTTAGGCGTTGCTACTAGCTCTAAAGCATCGAACTGTTCTTTCACCCACCTTACTGCACGGCTCCGCAATAAAGCACGGAACGTATGTCAAAAATTCTTGTCCTTGTTTGTGGGCGTTTCCGGGAAAGCACACGTCGCGAAGACCACCAATGAAGAAAGAAAACAAAGTTCAAAGGAAAACTTCAGCCCGACTAGGCAAATTCTTAGAAGGCATTCGTCAAGAAAAGTGTCATAGGAGATTCATCCCATGAAGACCCCACAATCGATTTTCAGATGCGATATTTAATATTCGCCTAAGCGATTCATCGTGCTATCAGGTTTGCCACTATCAATAAATCCAGCTAACAAGTGTCCTGTCGCGGGTGTGGACGCTAAAGCTGGTTTTGTTTGCCTCGAAAAACGTCTTAAGACATCCAGCGGATGTACTTTTTTTTTTCCCCCGAAAGTTGATGCTGCTCCGCAACGTAATAGCCTTGTCGTCATGGCAACTTATCCGAAGGCTGACCGCATCGCTCACCAGAGCGTTCTTTACTCGCCGAATGTTCGTACAACGGCGCACTTTTCTTTACATTTCACACAAACAGCCAATAAATGGAACTATCTTCGTGCAAACGTCAACTTTGCACAGCCATCCCGCGCACTAAAATACTGCCGTCGATTCAGTTATCTATGCTAACACGACATTACTTAGAGCGCATAAAATTTGGCCGCAGTTTTACTCATTTACTTCTTTAGGAAAAATTTTGAAACAACTACAGTTATAAACTTTCAGAGCACTCTCCGACAGGTACCACTGGGTGCTTTCGCATTATCAGAGTTATCGCATTACCATTTTTCCGCTTGGGTTGCCACGCCGCATAACGTCAGTATGAAACTAAATATAAGCATGCAGGCCCGTTTCATAGATAATTGAGCAGGTACTGGCTATTTTAGCACATAGTACTTATGTATCTCACCAGTATCTGAATCAGGTTTACTACATACCTGCAAAGTTTTACCTCGGTTTATTACCTATACTACCTGCAGCAATCATTTCAATATCGCCCGCACATTTCCGCATAGAGAGCGTTGAGAAGCTACTAACGTTAGACGCCGCTGCTTAATGCAAGTGACATAACTGGATGGAAAAGGATGTCGAATGGCGAAGGCGTGTTTTTGCTGAAAGCGCTGAAAAACAGCTGAGGCAGTCCGAAACTTTGTTGGCTCCCACTTTCAAACAGCCGTCTAGATGGCTCCAGTTGGCTATGGCGTTCTCCAGCTGAGCACGAGGTCGTTAGTTCGAATCCCGAAAACAGAGGCGGCATTCCGATGAGGGCGAAACAATCAGCAGACTTCAGCAACTCATTTGGTTCTGAAGTGATTTAATGGGACCGCAACAGAATCTCGCAGCGGCCACCGTCAATTTCTCATGATTAGCTTCTTTGCGATGCGAAGAACGTCGTTTATCAACGAATTGTGTGCTGATAGTGGTGCGAGAAATGTCCGGGTACTAGGCTTATTTTTATTGTCTTAACAATGTCTAAACACACACACAGCAGAAAAGTATTGCCCTTCCTGAGCATATCGGAAGCACGACTGATAACAGGTAACGAATAGTACTGCTCTCTCATCAAGTTTAGTGAACTTACGAATGGGGATTTTTAAGAACTGAAGACCCTGCTAACTACGCGGACCGTCCCAGACGCATCCCGTCCCAATCCAGACAGACAATCCCCTTCTTCCCCTCTCACTTCCTCGCGTTCATGCCGAGCTTTTCAAAACAGCTGACTCGCAGTTTCGCAGAGCAGGGTACCGCATCGACTTTCCCTTGGAAGCTTCGCTTCAGCTCTGCAGAACGATCAAGGTTCAAAAGTGGTCATAAGCCTGTTAGCGAGCGTCTTCCTGTCCGCCTGGCAAAAGAACCTCAGCGACTGAAGGACACTACGAGGCTTTATTGCGGCCTGCCTGGTCCTTCTCTCTCTATGTCTTCTTTCGTGGAAAGCACACAGCACTGCGTTGAAGACTGAAAAGGGAAGCTCGTTATCCGCGTCATGAGTGTCGTCTTTATCCATTCGGATGCGCTGCTGCTCGTTCTCGCGAAAGACGCGGTCATTCCACGGAGGCTGCGTGATCCCTTTCGGTAACAAGGTTTTCCAGAAGGTTCACCCTAGGATGCAGTAGCGAGGCAACGGTCTCTCAGAATGCACATCAATGCACGGGAGTCGCATTCAGGAAGAATCCCCTTTCATTTTAGTTAACGGACGCCAGCAATGGAGTCTCGTGCTGAAATAATCAAACGGGAAGGGATAACCAGACATCGTTATAATGTTCAAGCTTGCATTCCCTTTCCTCGTTATTTTCCACGTCTAAGTTTCGCAAGTATAGTTATGTCGCCTTGCAGCTTATGCCGCATATGACGACCGCGATAAGCGCTCCATGATTCACGCGTCACCCGTACAGGCAGGGTTACCTGATATGGTAGGCTGCCTTTGAGGTCAATATAGCTTCGCAAGTTCTCACTACTCCGCCCCCTAAGTACTTTTGGGGTACCAGTGAAATCTAATAATAATTATGGGGTTTTACGTGCCAAAACCACGATCTCATTATGAGGCACGCCGTAGTGGAGACTCCGGAAATTTGGACCACCTGGGGAGTTCTTTAACGTGCACCTAAATCTAAGTACACGGGACTGCTGAAATCGGCGTTGGGGATCGATGTTGTACGGGTATTTTGCGGCTTTAAATTGATTGCGTGTAAAAACGCTTAGAGCTGCGATAACAGCATGTACTTGACTCCACTTCATATTAATGTTTTATTGCGATAGCAATTATATGGACACTCAAAAGCAGATTTCTGCCGTCGGCGTTGCCGTCGCCGTCGCCGTGAGGTTCCGTATGACGTCATTTGGAGAAGAAATCGTCATTGGCGCTGAGCCGTGCTCCCTCAAGGGCTGCAGAAGATAGCGCCAACCTTTCCCTTTCCCTCAAGAACCACTTATCATCGCCACGCGCCGAACGCTGTATGTGCGAGTGAAAGGGCGCGAGGGGCGCGTCTTTCACGGGGAGTGAACGCACGGCGGAGAAAAAACGCGCGTTCGGCGCCGTGCTCGTTTAAGGGCTGCAGAAGTAGGCGTCTCTGTTCTCCTTCACAATCACCATGTATGTAGAGCAAACGCGCCTTCTTCCGACGACCGAGAGGCCGTGGGGGAGGGGGAGGGAAGGGAGGCGACGTTTAGCTGCGGCACGCAGTGCCTGTTTATATCAGAGGCTCCGGCAACAGTCACCAACGCCGCACGAATTTTGAGCGAACGCGGGCAAAACGCCGATGGCGTCGACAACAGTTCTGCGTGTTGCCGATGCTGCTGCATGTCCAAGTTTATACAGCTGATAAAGCTAATATCATTACTCCGTATAGCTCTCTACAAGTTTGCTATCGCAATTGATGCTTCGCCTTTCAGGTGAAACTGCGACAACTTTTTATGTGATGTAACGCCAAGTCATAGCTTAAACATGCGTCTTACGTATCCGTATTCTTTGCTACCTTCTTAGTTGGCTACTTTCTAGCCAGTTGTAGCCCTGGCTTTCTTTTGATTGGAGTAAGAAAGCCTCGTTTTTGGCTTCTCTTGGAATTTTCTCGGCTTCTCTTTTTTCAAGTTTGCGACCTGGCAAGCATATCAGAGGCTGGAATTTCTTTTATCTGGCGGCATTTGGCAATGACCGATCAACCGAAAGAAGCATAATATTACGCGTGAATTGTTTGTGATCTTTAATATGACTGTATGAACAAAAATGAAAGAAAAATAGTCGTGACATTAATTATTGCAACAGTCGAAGAAAAAATATATGTTGGTATTAAAGCTTGATGACGGAAACATAAATGTTCATTGTCGAATTAATCTTTATCCCCCTCAGCGGAGCTTCTCAGAACGCACATTATAAAGCTTGCACACCAGTGTAATCAGTTAGGTCGAGAATGTAATCAATTCATATCTTTCGTCATCAAAATAATTGTGGAGGCGAAACTCATGTTGCTTTAACACATAAACAATGTAATTATTTCTGACATTCATGGCATTCCCCATCAAGATGACACGTGTGAATGATTTTCAATGCTCTTTCCGGTTTTCTTGTTTGCTTGTTTTGCCTATTTTTACATATTTCTCGCTTCCAGTGGTTTTTCGGTTCATTGTCCTAATTACTTTGTTCGCTCTACTATCCTTATTTTTTTTTCGCCAAGGGCTTTTGGTGAAAAGTTATGTATTTGATGATTTGATTGCTTCCTTGTGTATTCGAATTTTGGGCTGCTTCAGTCATATCACCGGACCAATTGACCGTGCTGCGTTTATTTAAAAGGGTTGTACAGCGATAATGAACGCGGAAGAAATTGACAATGTAATAAAGGTACGAAAGTTCCACAGTTGGTTCCCAACTTAACAAAAAAAAAATTAGGGGCAGTTTCACACTAGTGGTGCGAAGACTGGGCAAACAGCAAAGCTGGCGACCCCCCCTATCTTTATCTTGGTTCGGTCAAGTTTTTGCGAGGTTATGCTTCGAGACTCGGCCACGTTTTGTGCAAGATAACCCCAGAATCATTGACAGCCCAAGGAGCAACAAACACTCGGTCATTAAGTATCTGAACGCTTCTGGACGCTCAAACGCTTTTGCTCGGTTTCGCGGGCTCGTAACTCTGGATCTTTTGCAAATCGCCGACGAATCACCGCCGCGATACTCGGGATCGGACCGAAGTCGTCTCAGTCGCTCACGAGTAGCGGCGCTGCGGCTTTCCCGCCGTGCTTACTCTTATTCGGGAGCGACGCTCTTCTTCAGCCGCCCCGCCGTATACCTTCGCGGCGATGTGCTTGGCGCAGAGACGGGGCGGGGTTGTGGTGTCGCCGCGGCGGCGACGCGGAGCTATATATCGCGTGGGTCGGCGCAGTGACGTCACGGCTTAGCTCCGCCTCTGCGCAGCTGCGGCAACCACTCCGCACGGCGCGGCGACGTCATGGCTCGGCAATGCTAAGGCGAAGCGATGCGGCGCGCACGATGACGTCACGGCTAACGCAGCTATGGCGAAGCTCAGCGCGGTCGGCGCAGCTGGGGCGAAGCGTCGCCAGGTGACGCATGGTGACGTCATCACCAGGTGGAGGTTTCGCGGCGTACACTCAACGGAGCATCCTCGAGCTTAAACAGCTTCGCTAGTTCAAGGGGTATGTGCCATTGCGCTTGGACCCTTTCTGCACTATCTTCAGGATCGGCCCACATTTCGGGCGTACACCACCGGACTACCTCCAGCTTAAACAGTTCGCTGTTAAAAATGAAATGAAATTAAAAAGTACTTTGCTTTCACGTCGTCAACTTCGAGACTGCGTACACGCGCTTTGTACACGCGTTACGGACTGACTGCTTAAACAGCTCCACTGTTAAAAAAAATAACATCATCGCTTTAGATGTAAGCAGTTTCGGTCTGGTTTTACATCTGGAATATCTATGGCACCGCAGGAAAATTCCTTTAGTAATTCATATATTCCTTCTTGGACCCTGGATCATGCGAATTATAAGTATTACATCGCGTTCATTCATAACTGCGCCCCGCCCATCAACACCATCCAGCTTGTGTGAGCTCACACAGGGCTCATGTAATGAAAGAAGCATGGCCGTCTTCGATGAAGTCTACGACATCTGCGTACGACAACTACAAGCTTATAGATCGTCGAGGAGGCCTACGACGTTTGCCTTATCTACAAAAGCACTCACCACCAAGGAACATCGGCTGAATATCATTGCCTGTTCTGCGGCGAATCGTCGCGTCTCACGCCGTGGCGTTGTTCCGAATTTCAATTTCATGAGCACGGTATCCTGAACATAAAAGGAGTTGAAGTATTGAAAGTGCGAGAAAAATAAATATGAAGAAGAAAGAGATCGCATGCGGAAGCACGAACATTGATGTATGCATTCACGAGCACGTTTTGTTGCGTTTGCACTTTTATGTTCTTTTACTTTTTTGGCAATACTGCCTTCTCTCTTTCGAATCGAATTCTTGTGCTGCTTCCGAAAGGCGAGTATGGATGGGCCCATTTCCGGAATGTCCAGATGAAGGAGAATGACAACAACAACCAAGAAAGAACGAAATAACGTTAGAATGATTCCTTGTCGCTTTTAAAGAAATATTTCAGTTGCACAGAAAGAAACGTAATCTTAAAGTTGCAAATCAGTTGAATCCGATCAGTGACGGTGACCACATTCTTGCACGCGAGTGGTTTGTGACAGTTCTGACCAGTAGTTGCAAGCAGGAAACCGCGGATATTATAGCAGCAGGCAAGTCAAACCCGCTGGTGACCTAATGAGCATCCGTTTAGCAGATGTATGAAAGATATTGCAGCACGGCGACATTTTATTTAAGGTACCACCATGGTTGACGAGACGTTCGACAGGAAGCATTCTGTCATTAGTGACTATGGAATTTTTATTTTTCCTCGAAATGCCTGCAGCCAATAAGTAACTCGTGCAAATCTGAGGTATCGGACCAAATAAAGTATTAGTATGTTGCCTCGAAGTGCAGCTAGCACGAAACTATTAGTAGATATTAGTCCAACAAGATATCAGCTTCCTGAATGGGTAAATGAGGTATTTCGTAATAGATCAAAACATATGCCGTTTCAAATCTGACGCAATGTCGAGTTATATTGTACAGCGAAAGCTGTATAAATGGCTAGGCGAAACGAAAAACCGTTCGTCCCATGTTTCGATAAACGTCTCCATTGGCTGCGCCGTCAGTTACGTCGTTCTCTACGTCACACCCAAGCGCGCGCGCCATTGGCAGCGCCGTTAGTGACGTCGTTCTCCGCGTTGTACCCAAGCACACGCGCATGCTATGCCCGCAACGCCGCCTCCTCGGCTCACCGTTGTCGCATGCGTTCGAGTTAGCTCGGCGCCGTGGTTATAGCAGCATCCGCCCGCCATTGGCGCTTGCGTTCCACTAGAAACACAAACATGTAACCAATAATTGAGAAACGCTTCAAGACAGCGTCGGGATTAATCCACTGCTAAACACCGGGGCCACACGTTTCAGCTTCACTGGTTAACCATCTGTACGGAGTGCTTGGGCTGTGTTTTTGCATGCTGTGTGCAGTAGTGCCCAGTGTTCATGGAAACACCAAATTAGCATATTACGAGGCTGCAAATACCTCAGTTTTGACACCATTGCCTCGGCAATAATCGTTAATTATTAAAAGTCTACCTAACAAAATACATCAAGCACTTTTTTTTCTATGAAGTTGATAGGGTAACGTTACTTGGTTTTAATGCAATTTAAGTATTATCTTTAAGACTGGACCATACTGTCCCCGCAGTGCAAAACTAAGAGATGCGATTTCTGCGACAAAATCATCCGTCCGCCCGGTATTAGCTTGCAATCATTAATTGATTACGACACCATGTTGGTCGAGTGCAGTGATACGCGTATCACACTTGAAATCATGAAGGAATGCTCTGGAAACATTCAGATTATTTCAAATTTCTGCGTCCCGTAAACTTTGGACCGTGTTAGTACTTCCGCATACGTCTCGGTAAGATCGCCTTCATAGCACAGCTGTCAAAAGACTCGGGACTCCAAGAGAAGATCCGCTCCAGAACTGCAATTTGTCGTTCCCGATTGGGCTTCGCTTCAGTTAGCAGCTTTTACGTAACTCACCACTAAGCATTACATGACCCGCCAGACTACATTTATTCGTTTTATTTTGTTCTAAGATAGAATATCGGCTACCCCCGTTAGATATCAAATTCGCAGCGCTGTTTTCCCCACTCTTGCGCGTACCATTTTGCGTTCCGTCGCTCTTGGGGTGGTGCTCAATTTCATCTCAAACTTCTTCGTTAACCTCCAAGTTTCTGCAAGGTACCGTGTTTACTCGTGTAAGACTAGCACGTTTTTCCCTTCTGACCTTTAACCGGGTGTAGGCCTTACACGAGGCAGGCTGATGGCTACTCACCGAAGCTTCGAACAGCGTTGAGACTGCTGTGCAACTAAATGCGATCACGAGCGGCCCCAACTATGAATACATTTATAGTCACCAACCAATTTTTCGAACACGGACTTGTGCCATCTTGTAGCGGCATACGAGAATTAATAAGCACGCAAGTACGCGCTCGACGCTTAGTGAAACTATATTTTTAAGCGAAGCTTTATAGGCTCACAAGTTTCGGCGGTGGTGGTGGTGATGTCACGCTCAAAAGTGGGCCGATCCTGGCGATAGTGCAGGAAGGATCCAAGCTCACTGGTACGTACCAGGGGCGAGAAAGAAAGAGAAAGAGAGGAAGAAAGAGAGAAACCAAGAAAAAGAGAGAAAGAAAAATAGAAAATCTCCACGAAGGTCAGAGAAAGAAAGAAAAAGAGACAGAGAGAGGGAGCGAAAGAGACAAAGAGAGGGAGAGAGAGAAAAACAGAGAGACAGATAATCACCACGAAGGTCAGAGAAACAAAGAGAGAAAGAGCGCGAAAGGAAGAAAGATACATAGAAAGAGAGAAAGAAAGAAAATCACCACGAAGGTCAGAGAAACAAAGAAAGAGAACAAGAGAGAAAGGAAGAAAGAGGTATAGAAAGAGAGAAAGAAATAAAGAGATAAAGGAAGAGAGAGAGAGAAAAAGAAATAGAGCGAGAGAGAGAAAGAAAGAAAATCACCACGAAGGTCAGATACACACACGACATGTTTCGCTTACCCCCATTTTCTCGACAGGGGAAGGGCTGGCGATTTTCTTTTTCCACATTTTAGCACTCTAAGGTGGGATTGCCGGCCTTGCCCGAGTGGGGGGAACTTACACGAGTAAATACGCTATATTTGTTTTAAGAGTAATTAGGTGTTCCCTTTAATCGCGGATTGTACTGCGCGTGCGCCGACTTCTCCCAGTGTTCCCCTGGCCTGCAAAGATGTCCAGAGCAGGAGCTCCGCGCGATATAGCCTCATAGAATCATAGAATCGAGGAGACCGCAAAAACGAGACAAGCACGGGATGGTAGCCGGTGCTGGGAGAAAAAAACACCGACCACGCCTCGTCGACAATGAACAACCCGAGCGCGCGTATTGCGAGACAACGGACAGCTATGCGAGCGCGGAGACTTTGATGACGGCTGTCAAAACAGACAGAGTGCAGATATGGGTCTTCCCCCTCGGGTAGTCAAAATAAATGGTTGAAGCTCTCATTGAAATTCAAATCTACGCCTCTACGCGCCTGTGAGAATGAGAAAAAAGATGCAAGAAATATATTGCAGTTTTTAACCAAAACAACGATTGCATGCGGGCGAGTGCAAACATATTTCAGGATTTTTTTTAACACGAAAGTGTTTTATGCCGGGGTCCACCAAGACTTCACTGACGTATTTCCGTCACGGAAATACGTCAGCTTACAATGTACACGAACATAATACAAAGAAAGAAACCAGAAGAAAAAGTTCCACAAACATGCAAAATCTGGAAATCGAACCCACGACCTCTCGGTCCGCAACGATAGATCGCCGAGCGTTTAACCCATTGCGCCACAAACGCATTTGCAGATAGCTACACAGACGCGCCTTATATATCTAAAGCCCCAACCAGACGTACGCGTTGGAACGCGTCCGCAGGCGCCGTGCGCCTGAGAGAGATTGTGGTTGTGAAGAGGAAGAGGCAGAAAATAGCGCCTCTTCCTCCTCACAACCACAATCTCTCTCAGGCGCACGGCGCCTCCGGACGCGTTCCAACGCGTACGTCTGGTTGGGGCTTTACACTCCTCCGTGTACCCGCGCTCTTGCTCGGGGCGGTGCCGCCGCCTACGAGCAGAAAAGAGAAGTACTGCATTATGACACTAACGCGCACCGACAGTGAACGCTTCGGTGGTCTCAGCACTACGACGCCTCGATGCCAGCATTCGAAGGGACGCTGGCATCAAGAAGCACTACCAACGCCACCTAGGTGGCGTTCACCGTACTCAGCACAGCGGAGCGTGGCCTCCGCAATTAGCTCTGAAAATGTTTCTGAAGTTGATCGCGGAGGCTGCAATTACGACGCGCTGTACGCGCTGATTTGACTCGGTGACGATTCAGTTACGTGCTTTGTCTTGCGCGTTGTATTAGTGTGTCAGTTACGTGCTTCGTCTTTCGCGTTGTGCTAGCGTGTGCAGCGTAGTGCAGCTTCCATATGCACGACGGTTGCTCATGGTCATCGACGTTGGTAGTCGTGATGGAGGAGACGTGCCACCAGGCGTCAGCGTGGGTGCATCAACGCCTAAGGGCGCTTTAGCCACAAAACACCAATAGACATTATATATCAATGTGCAATAAACATTACACTACTTCTGTGAAGACACGTTTCACTTTCGTGTTCTATACCGATTCCTATATAAGAGGGATCAACCACATTTTTTTTTTAGTAGAGCTAGGATAACTTAGACAAGCAAGGACACGGACGGACGAAATCACTTCTAAAGAACTGATTTATTCGACAACAGAGCATTAAATACAAAGCCAAATAAAGCAGGATGAACTCATTGCCAAAACATTAAGGCATTGCCGATAAATACACTTCATCGGAACCCTTTTGTTCAGACAGCGTAGTTCTCAAGTTCTACCTCAACAGCGCCCAAAGAGCCTCGGAATTGAATCAAGAACAAAACACTTACTTGGTGGCCCACTCGTAGCGAGTTGCTTAAAAGAAGACCGCACATTTATGTTTATTTGACACGACCCGCCACGCTAGCCCATGTCTATATATATATATATATATATATATATATATATATATATATATATATATATATATGGCGCCAGCTACGCTGCTCAGCTCGAGGTTGCGGGTTCAACCCCGGCCATAGCAGGCATTTCTAAGGGGGCGTAATGCAAAAAAAAATGATCGTGTACTTAGATTTCGGCGCTCGCTGAAGAACCCGCGGTAATAAAAATTATTCCGATGTACTCCGGCGCTCCGCAATACCAGATAATGGTGTCGCCACATAAAACCTAAATGTATTTCACTTTTATTGCGATAGCAATTATATGGCCACTTCGAGCGAATTTTCGCTGTCGGCGTCGCCGTCAGGTTGCGTGTACATTTACGTATATGTATGATATATTCCACACCATGCTATATGGCATGCTGTATATTCGGATTTTGCCATGCTATCACTAAAGTTGCTCATACCAGGTGTTGCATTCTTGACAAAATAAATCACAGTTTCGAGAATGGCATCCAACAAACAAATGTAATGACTGAAAGCGCCCACAGCGCATGCCTCTAATCTTAAATATTTTTAGATTTAATATACGTATTAAAAGTGAGAAGCAAGGACACAGCTCAAACGTGAAAATGGTGTACTCTTATTGGCGGGGATGTGCACTACCTCCGGGATCGGCCCAGGACAGAGGTTTGAAACTTGCCCGATACAGAAAAGTGGTGGTAGAGCCACTAAGAAAGACGTTGGCTTTGATTAATGAACATAAATGAAATTGTCCCACGGCAGAATTCAAACAGAGCACACCTAGCTCAACAATTCGTTTTAGTCAGCTTACGTTTACTTCAATTCATACTGTCACTACAGCTCCGAGCATTACACTTCGTGTATTATACTAACAAGTTGCTATCGCACTCATTGTGTGCCCTTATGACGAAACTGTGATAATTTATTTTCTGCAAAACGAACCAGGTGATGATTGCTAAGTCAGGCGCTGACACCCCGAGATTGCGAATTCTTTATTTCTTCTCGCGTTCTGCAGTCTTCGAGAAAAAAAAAACACGAGGGATATGATAAACGTAGTATCGAAGACTAATGTCCAATACAAAGGTATCGTCAACGTTCAAGCCCAAGCCCGGTACGCCAGCGTGTTCCACCCACAGCAGAACGCGGCAGCGCCAGTCGTGCATCGAACTCTCAACCTCTAGCTCGGCTGCAGAACGCCTCAAGTCAACCACCACGGCTCATTCAAGCAAATTTGCGGTATTTGGTGAGATTACCCATTTTCGAACTTAGCGTATAGACACAGGAAACTGGCTACATTGACCTGTTTCTATCTGAACGACGAGGTCAAACTTGCTCGCTGATGCCGTCCCTCCCGGCGATGCCGCCTTTGAGCGGAGCTATAGCGCCCAATTGTCAAAGCAGCCGCATTGCGGAGTCCCCATCACTGGTCGCGCCGTGCAATTCGCGCGGGTTAAATATAACCTCAGATGCGATTTCATGAATATGTTAATGAACAGGTCTATCGACTCGCGCTCGGTTCGCCGATTGATGAAAAGCTGCAGCTAACTGCGTTTTCAGTTCTTGTGCGTCAGCAGGTGATCTGGACGCTAAACAAGCGTGGACCCCAAACAGAAAATGAAGCGACACAAGCCCCGGTTCGCCTGCTCCAGCATGACGACATCCAGTGAGCTTGGATTAACGCGTGAGGTGCACGTGGAGGTAAACACTGCTCACCAAAATTGCAGTAACAATCATATTAAGAAATGAGTTACGAGCACGCCGGTATGGATACATCATCATCGCCTTAATCAGCTTATTTTTACATCCACTGCAGGACGGAGGCCTCTCCCAGCGATCTCCAATTAACCTTGTCTTGCGCTGATTTCAACTTGTGCCTGCGAATTTCCTAACTTCATCGCCCCACCTAGTTCTCTGCCGTCCTCGACTGCACTTCCCTTCCCAGCACACATTTTTCTTTAGAACGCATTTCTTTAGAACACATTTTTTTCTTAGAACGCGATCTCCGGACCAAGCGTGAGCACACGAAACGGGACATGTGTCATCGCCATAGCGTCATCACAGCCAAGGCAAGCACCACGTAGGGACAGCATCTCGCCAAGTCTCGAATACCGCGTACCGCCTCCTTTTGATTGCCGTTATCTATAATTAAATTTTCGGGTTTTGCATACTGTCAACATCGCAATGCGGCCGCCGCTGCCGGCATCGGCCCCGTGACCTCGAACTCAGAAGTACAACGCCATAGCCATTGATCAACCGGAGAAGGGGGGGAGGGGGGGGGGGGGGAACTATTCATATCAGTTGTAGATTTCTCGGCTACCAACGCGTTGCACTCTTTCTCACTAGTTTCCTCCAGCACTACGGCGGTTACGCTGAGCTTTCAACTACAAACAACTCAAGCATGTAAAAGAACCGAAACGTTGGCACATCTGCATGCATTCATCTAAAAAAAAAAAAAAGTCCCAACCCCTAACTGTACGCAGTGATGTTTGTCCCAGTACTTGTGTCTTTTACTACGTACTTTGTCTATATATAGGGACCTTCATGAGACAACCGCTGCATCAGTTTGAACTATTTTGTTGCATTTGAGATAGAAAGCTGAATTCTAGCAATTGGAGTAGATTCAAGGTTACAAAATTTGCCGGAAACTGGTAGGTTTAAAAATATACATGGATTCAACGTTCTCGGATTCCGCGGAACGAAACGCTGGCTTTCTCGTTACCTTCGTTTTCAGCCATGCATCATATAGTTCCCCAAATTTGATCAGCTGGAAACTTATTTTCACGGTATGAGAAAGTATGGGTCCAACGCCCTCGGAACCTAATTAAACGTGGCTACTTCTTAACACGCAACTTTGTACCTGGAAAACTTCGGAGGAAAATATTGTTCTGCCAACGATGAGCCGGAAGGGGAATATTATTTCACTATCGCCATAAATGCATGCGGAACACTCTACCTATCAAAACGCGAGCCAAATGATGATAACCACAGCTTGAGATAAGCGCAGCGAAATCCCCAGTGGGTGTACGGCAAAGACAGCTGTTCGCGGTAAAAGAGAGCATTATTCTTTACACCGGCATAAAGCATGAAAACGTGAAATCCGTTAGCTCGTAAGCGTGAAGTCTTGAAGTGAAGTCTTCAAGTTCCTTATCCGTAGCGTTTTATTTCGAACGCTGTTAATTCTCACTTACACTTCAAACAGTTTGTTTCACGGCTCGCACTTGGAACTGATAAAACATGCTTGTGACATTTGATTTGGCACCTCAGAAAACTTTAGGTGTTATCTCAACCAGAGAGAGAAACATCGGAGCACGCTCGTTAAAGCGCGCGCCATTCATATTCTTATATATCGCGTGATAAAAACGTTGCAGAAATCTAAGGCACAGTGTTCAGCTTTTCTAACGCCATAATTGGACAGCGCGTCGGTCGTCGCTTTTTGCGCCACCGGAGAAGGCGGGCTTATAACTGGCGGGTCAAAAACAGTCAAGATGCATCACAAAGGGTTTCGCTTTCATCGCATCCCAAAATGCATCAGCTTGGTATCCCCAGCGACCACCAGTTGCACACCAGGGCCGCCAGCCATGAGCTCCGATTGCGGCGTTTGAATGGATGAGCACTGTACACAACAGTGATGCTCTCCACAGGTAACTAAAGACCATAGCTAAATGATTGAAGTGAGTGTGGCGGTTGTGAATTATAGTAGAAGCAGGCAGGTTTAGGCTTGCAATCGATGCCGAAAACTACTCCATCGCAGCGTCTCTTGTAATGTCACTGAGGTACGTTACCACGTGTCTAGCAAGCCAGCGATCCTTAGGGACAACAGAAAAAATGAAGTTTCCTTGCTGGCTATGACAGAACCCTCTAGAAGCTCAAGCTCTGGCAGGCACGCATTACAATGGCTACTTCAAGCCTCGTGTATGATAAGTATTATTTGCTCCTAAGTATGACAAGGCAATAAAAGCCGGGTAAGCCAGGTAATATTATCAAAGATAAGCCGGGTAATATCATCAGCAATTTCGATGACATAGTAATAGCAGCAGAAGAATTCAATACTGACCTGTGCAGTACCCACAGCAGCCAAGCTACTTTCATTCGAAGCAGTTATGAACAGAATACAGAAGCTCCTTCTATAATTCGCGATGAAGTTAGAAGAGCCTTGCAAGACATGACCAGGGAAAAAGCTGCCGGAGAAGATGGAATAACCGTCGATTTAATCAAAGAGGGAGGAGATATCATGCTTGAAAAGCTTGCGGCCCTTTATACGCAATGCCTCACGACTTCAAGTGTACCAGAGAGCTGGAAGAACGTCAACATAATACTAATCCATAAGAAGGGAGACATTAAATAATTGAAGAAATATAGAACCATTAGCTTGCTTTCGGTATTGTATAAAATATTCACCAAGATAATTTCCAATAGAATCAGGGCAACACTTGACTTCAGCAAACCAAGAGAACAGGCTGGCTTCAGGAAGAGATATTCTACGATGGGTCATATCCATGTCATCAATCAGGTAATCGAGAAATCAGCAGAGTACAATAAACCTCTCTATATGGCTTTCGTAGATTATGGAAATGCATTTGATTCAGTAGAGATACCAGCAGTCATAGAGGAATTGCGTAATCAAGGAGTACAAGAGGCATACGTGAATATCTTGGCAAATATCTGCAAGGATTCCACAGCTACCTTGGTTCTAGACAAGAAAAGTAGAAAGTTACCTATCAAAAAAGGGGTCAAGCAAGGGGACACAACCTCTCCAATGCTATTCACTGCATGCTTAGAAGAAGTATTCAAGCTCTTAGACTGGGAAGGCTTAGGAGTGAGGATCAACGGCGAATATCTCAGCAACCTTCGGTTTGCAGATGATTGTCCTGGGGCCGTATTCTGAAACGTTCCATTTGGGCGAAATTTCTTTTTTCGCTTTCATGCGCGCGCTGATTGGCTGGCTGAGCAAAACCGGAAAAGAAGTCGCGTCACCTAGTAGTTCCGGTGTACGTCACTTTGACGTCACGATGTCAGTGGGTGCTCCCGACATGTATTGAATAAACGAACACGCCTGGGTCGTACTGCGGCCGATACATTCGAAAACAACACACCCGAGCCGCTCTGCACTCGCACGGTGCACCCTCTCGTGTGTTTTGCAAAGCGTTCGAGTGCGCGTGTTGGTAGTGCATGCTGACGTCACGGGTAAGCAGCCGGTTGATTTATTGAACGCGACTTTCGCCTAGGCGAAATATCGCCGACGTGGAACGTTTCAGAATACGGCCCCCTATTCAGCAACAATGGGGACGAATTACAAGAAATGATTGAGGACCTTAACCGAAAAAGTTTAAGAGTGGGGTTGAAGATTACTATGCAAAAGACAAAGATAATGTTCAATAGCCTGGCAAGGGAACAAGAATTCAGGATCGCCAGTCAGCCTCTAGAGTCTGTAAAGGAGTACGTTTATCTAGGTCAATTACTCACAAGGGACCATGATCATGAGAAGGAAATTTACAGAATAAAATCGGGTTGTAGTGGATATGGCAGGCGTTGCCAAAACCTGACTGGAAGCTTACCACTCTCGTTGAAAAGAAAAGTGCACAATCATTGCATTCTACCGGTGCTAACATATGGGGCAGAAACTTGGAGGTTAACAAGAATCTCGAGAACAAGTTAAGGACCCCACAAAGAGCGATGGAACTAAAAATGTTTAAGAGACAGGAATAGGGCGGTGTGGATGAGAGAGAGAGCAAACGGGGACAGCCGATATTCTAGTTGGCAATAAGAGAAAGAAATGGAGGTGGGCCGGCCATCTAATACGTATGATGTATAACCGGTGCACCATTAGAAATTGATACGAAGAGAAGGGAAGCGCAGTCGAGGACGGCAGAAAACTAGGTGGGAAGATGAAGTTAGGTAATTTGCAGGCGCAAGGGTAAGACAGCTAGCTCAAGACAGGGAGAGGCCTTCGTCCTGCAGTGGACATAAAATGTAGGCTGATGATGATGATAAGGGACGAAAAGGAGAAACACAAACAAACGCCGAACGCGAAATCAACGATATTTACAAACAGCACAAGGTCACGGTCCCACGACGTCTCGCAGCTCAAGCGACGTTTCGTGACCTAAGACTAAGATGTTCTTTAGAGACCGACCACGAAGAAGTTGTACAGAGTCAGATGCCGGAGGATTGCCGCCACGGTGCCTGTGGTGGAGCCTATTATTTCGCGTCGCCGAATTCATGTGCAGGCACTCAAGACAAGGCGCATTTGAGGCCGCAGAATGAGAACAAGAAAGAGCTTACTCGTGAAAGTACGGAAAGTGCAGCAAGCATGCGAGCGAGCAAACAAACAAGACGGACTCAAAGCGAGATCTTCTCGAGGAGGTTATTGAGTTTGAAGAAGCCGATTTGCAAGCGCGGAATCGCATACTTACCGTCAAGTCAGTCCCCAACACAGACTCACCCCCCTCGGGGAACCGACGCATCAATCTACCGTCGCGTTCATGCGCGGTCCTCGAAAACTGCTGACTCACGCGTCAACAGCGGTGGAGGATGACGAGCATTAAAGGCAGTGGCGCGCCGCAGCGTCTTTGCAGTGGAGGCACTCGACAAGGTGCATGCAAAAACACTACACATGCACCCAACGGCCATAAGCTTGTTTGCGAGGGGTATTCCCACACTCGGCCGAATTGAGAGTCGAGGTAGTGGGAGGCTTTGAGGTCAGCCAGGGCTTACCGGCTTGCTCATTTACGTGAAACTACGCCCGTCGTTGAAAGGGCAAGCTCTCCACACGTGCGTCAAGTTAAGATTGTGGATCGTTGCTATTCCAAATATGCGAGGACAGCTCTTTTTTTTTTCTTATTGTTTAGCCCGAGCATTCACGGATTTTCGGCTGCCACATTGGTTATGGTAACAAGCTTTTGAAAGCGCCCGCACGACAAGCCGTGAGCCGGTGTAGCGGAACATTAAATCGGCGCGGCGATGGACGGAGTTACCGCAAAAAGAATTGCGCGTGATACCATTTCGTTTTGCACCTGAGTTTGCGTAAACGCTACAAGAAGGCAAAGCCAAGGAACCGCCAGACTTTTCCGTTTCTCATCGGGTGCATTCGCTTTTTCTTGAATTTAGAGGTTCAAGCTTTGCACCCACAGTCCACCATTGAGGCCAACAACGTTTATTTTTACGAGTCACCTCCTTCAAAGTACATCCACGATCGGTTACGTCTATTGTACATGCGTTCTTCGGTGTCTGCAAACGATTTTATAAGTACTCGCATATGAAGAGTACTGGATGACACGGGCTCAATTAATGGAGCCAGTGACCTGATCATCTGCAGATAAATGAGAGTCTGAACAAACAGATTCGTGACTCACAGCCTTAGAACTGACCGATTCTTCGCCGTCATTACAACGGGACAATACTACCACGGTGTTTCCGTCCGTTAATGGTTTCATAAGTGATACTAACGGGCGGGAAGTAAGGTGGCACGAGGTGAAACTTCAACAATGTGAGTTGACTTAGTGCAGATACTGCTGAGACAAGGAATGGCTGGTCTCATCGAATCTACCTGGCGCCTACCATTCGCATAATGTTGTCCTCAGTGAACTTAATGACACGTAAGTTTGTGAACAACGAAAGAGACGCACCGGTGCAGCAATTGCCAGCCAAGAGCGCCACGCGGGCTACCCCTGCGAGTAGCATACACTTGCTAACAGGGGGCAAATACACCACTGCCCAACCCGTATAGAGTGTATAAATGCGCGAACCAATTACGTTTCATCTTTTTCCTAACGTCATTTCGGAGACGAAATTCTTTACGTACTTCGGAGGTTTGCCATGCGGCATCAAATTGGTGAAGTACAGTCAACCCCAAAATATTACGGACCATGAAATCTGAGAAAAAGTTGAATATCTCCAAAGCCTCACAACTCAGCCTGGAATTTGCATTTCGGGCCTCGACTTGAATATGCTAACAACATTGCGGTATATAGTTTTACTGGCTGCTGCTACAGGCCGCTCGGGAGTTGAACATTTTCTGGGATCCTGTGGTCCGTAAACATATGGGGTTGACTGCACATTATATGCGCCAACATAGACCTTGTTCTTTTCAATGAAGTACAGCAGAGATCTATGATGTGAGCCATAGATTGTAGTGAGATGGGCGGCTTCAATGTAGCCTCAGTATTGATAGGCGCACTGTCATAACCTTGATGGGCCCAGTCCGCGAGAACTCCACAATGGTTGCATTCGACAAACCTGCGAGAGTACCTCATATGAACGGGGGCAAAATAGACAAGTCGAGCCGAAGGCTGGGCCAGCGGTCCGGCGCCCGTAGACAGGTCGCAGCTGGTCTACTGTTGTTTGGAGTCATTGACTTAGGGCAATGAGAGTCTCGGAATTCTGGGGGTTTTAGCGTTACAACAACAGACACACCACCAGCCTCTTTCTATACTCTTTCACCTCGATGCGTTGTTTCCTCGGGGGATATATAGTCTGCAAGAACAGTCAGCCCCAATTTCCGTGGCTGTTTTTCACGCAGCGCCACTTACGGGCGCTAGCTGACGGAGCAATTAGGCGATATGGACCACATAAGCTCTCTTCCCACGGGAAGGCAAACGCAAGAGGGAGCCTGCGTTGCCTGGGTACACGACGTGCGAGTATAGAGCGAGCCCAGCCATACGCTGCCTGCCGGCCCGACACAGCTCATCCACGGCTGAGCTCCCTTGCGGCGCATTCATTATGGATGCCTCCATATCGTTAAGAGCCCAGCCGTGGGAGCATTCATGTTGTCCCGCACACTTGGCCACCGCGCCACTGTCGGGGTTAGTTACGCGGTCCTGTTCGCCCTGGCAGGAACGTTGAACGTAAAAGTGGCGGCGACGGACACGGCTTAAGGGCATCACGCTGCCCGAAAAAAGACAACGTCACATACGAGAGATGTCACCTTAGATAAAGCTTTCCTTCTAGAGTCATGTATACACTTGACCCGAAAACGTCAAACACGTGTCAAGGGGCCTCTTTGCACGAAGTGTGAATGAGTGCGTCGGCAGGGCATCCTGATAACGGCATTGTATGAGCGTAGGAGCGTGCATTACAGTTTTCAGTATATAATTGCTCTGAGAAAAAGTTAAGGACCGCGCAAAGAGCGATGGAACGAAAAATTTTAGACGTAACGTTAAGAGACAGAAAGAGAGCTGTGTTGGCAAACGGGGATAGTAAATATTCAAGTTGACATTAGGAGAAAAAAATGGAGCTGGGCGGGCCATGTAATGCGTAGAGTGGCTAACCGGTGGATCAATAGAGTTACAGAATCGGTGCAAAGGGAAGGGAAGCGCAGTCGGGGACAGCAGAAGATTAGGTGGGGCTATGAAATTAGGAAATTTGCGGGCGCAAGTTGGAATTAGCTATCGCAAGAGAGGGGCAATTGGAAATGTGAGGGAGACGTCTTCCTCCTGCCCCAGTGGACATAAATATAGGCTGATGGTGATTATGACGATGACGATGATGTACACTTCATTAATCGTAGCTAGTCACCTGAAGCGGGGGGTAGATGTCTGCCCATAACAGCAAATGCAAACCGGAATAGGTTATGAGAAGAGCTGAAAAGACAAGCGCTGAAAAAAGTTATGCGAAAAGGAGATCTAAGCCTGTCTAACCAGGTCACGATAAATAAAATAGCTCGTAGCTCCCTTGGTAGACGCTCCAAAGTCATGACCGGCAGCTTCGTGGGCACTTATTGTCCCGGCGGTGTGTGCTGTGGTTTCGAGGCAGACAACTACAACCGCAAGGCGCGTTTGAGCATTACACGCTCTACGCATAGCTCCTCTCCTAAGAGCAAAGTGATTAAGTAGTTGTAAACGGCGGCCGAGGGGAACGAAGAACAGCTGCTGTCGACAAGTACAAAGCCGGAAGCATCGGTGGGCGCGGTGACTTGTCATCCGGGGACCATCACTGTCAGAGACACGTGGTGAATAATGCCAAGACTGCAGAGATCTAATCCACGGCCGGTGGTAGTACTGCGGCGGCGCCTTGAATTTCAAAGAGGGCTGTGTTGATTTTAGGCGAGGCAACTGGGAAGCAAGAAAAGGAGAAAAAATTGAGCAAGACATGCCGCGTATTACGAAATTCGACGCCGTTTAAAGCTGGATTCGGAAAAAAAGGTACACATTAATAATAATAAAAAAAAGGACGATGCAGTGCGTGAAAATGAGAAATAAAAAATTCGCAAGTAGAAAAATATTGTGCAGAGGACCAATCGAAAGTGACTTGAGTGCTACCTAAGTATACTGTAGCTGGCCTGTCCACGATGCTTCCAAGACTCCAAGGCCTCCCATCATCACATCGATGGTAGGATCAATTACAGGGCCTGCAATCTCCACGGCGTTGTTTTCTGTTTATTTCTCTCTCTCTCGCTCTCGTGTACACTCGTTATTTCTCCGGGCTGTCAGAGCGTGTACTATACGAGCGAGTGCTGGCGCGAATTCTGCCTGCACTACTACAGCACTAGTTTTTCTAGTGACCAACACACTCCCGTAAAACGCGGGGAATTCACGGGAATTGTAGAGAAAACACCGCATCGAGAGTTCTGGATGCGGTGGATGCAGTGAGGCGTGCTTTGGTGCATGTGTGGCTATCGCGATATCAGTGGATGCGTGTGGCATGGAATCATGTGCGGGAACTGGAAAATGGTTGCAGTGTCATTCGGCGAGTCTTTCTCTTCGGGCTTGTGCAGCCACCTGTACGACTGCCACACATGCTGCGATTCGAGATTTGAGTGAGGAGCCACGTGTACGACACCACAGACACGCAGAACTGAGATAACAAATAATCTGTGCAAACAGCTTGAAGTTCCAGGTATGCACGCACTGCCGATAAGAATTGCAAGAAACTTGTCAAGCGCCGGGTCCGAGCCCCGTGTATCCGGCCGTAGCCTTGCCTTAATTCCACTCTAATGTAACCAGATGTACACCCTTAAGGGTGTTTCTTGTCTATAACTAACACCCTTACACCCTAAGGCTGTGAGGTACAGACCGATATGCACCCTTAAGCGAGTAAATTGGTTTGCAGTGTATGCTTCAGCATCGTCCTCTAGGAGCGACGTCGCCGCTGCCGTTTCGCGAAGATTAGTTTCCTGCAAGTCTATTAATTTGCTATGCATGTTTTGTGCCAGGTACCGGTGATAGCGGAGGCCCGACTTCGTGCGAATCGCTGCCGAATACTAAAGATAATGGAAAATGAAATGAATCGACAGTGTTCAACGCAAGACCACTGAATTCCAAAAGCGGGGTGGGCGACGTCCGGGAATTGGTAAAAGCTAAAAGCCAGACCAGTAGCCGTGCTGTCGAAGTAGGAGAGACTGAGCGCGAACTTGGCTGAATTCTGCTTCAAACTGCCAATAAGTATTGCGAGCTGAAAGTTTGTCAGAGCTACCTGGGCGCTATAAGATGACAACAAGCAGGGAAACGAAATTGATATATAATGTCTATTGGTGTTTTGTGGCTAAAGCGCCCTTAGGCGTTGATGCACCCACGCTGACGCCTGGTGGCACGTCTCCTCCATCACGACTACCAACGTCGATGACCATGAGCAACCGTCGTGCATATGGAAGCTGCACTACGCTGCACACGCTAGCACAACGCGAAAGACGAAGCACGTAACTGACACACTAATACAACGCGCAAGACAAAGCACGTAACTGAATCGTCACCGAGTCAAATCAGCGCGTACAGCGCGTCGTAATTGCAGCCTCCGCGATCAACTTCAGAAACATTTTCAGATCTAATTGCGGAGGCCACGCTCCGCTGTGCTGAGTACGGTGAACAACGCCACCTAGGTGGCGTTGGTAGTGCTTCTTGATGCCAGCGTCCCTTCGAATGCTGGCATCGAGGCGTCGTAGTGCTGAGACCACCGAAGCGTTCACTGTCGGTGCGCGTTAGTGTTATAATGCAGTACTTCTCTTTTCTGCTCGAAATAAAAAATATAGAAACGAAGCAAAAATATGGCCTCATGTAAGTACGCTTATATTTGGAAGAGCACGGGAAAGAAAGAAGACTCACGAAAAATAACTCTCTTGTGAGTCTTGACAATGCCTAGTAAGCAACCTGAGATTCCAGAGTGCTGACGCGTCGGTGTGACAAAAATTGCCAGAATAAACAAGCGTCGTCGGCTGGCGACATGAATGCGCTGCGGCCCATTCATATGCAAAATACCCGTTCGGGAGCAGCTCAGCAAGTAAGCAAATTGAACAAACTAACTCAGTGGGACCACAGCGCAGCTTATTGACCGACGAGGTATGCGGACACTCCCGCTTGTTTCCTATTTAGCATAACAGCCGTACCGACAACAGAGCACTTAAATTTACCTTCCTGTAGTTCAATATCGTAATTCTATGCATTTATTTCTGAAGGTGGGGCTTCGAATCTGGGACAAAATTGTTTTTTTTTTGTTCACAATAACGTGGCTATGAAGTTTATTCTAAATTCAACTGCCATCGTCGGACATGCGGTTTAATTAAAAAAACAACTTCATTACGTAAGCTTTTCATCGTCTTATTATCTGTTGTATTCTTATATATTTATTATATCTACTATAATGTAGTATGATAGTATGCGATAATCTTTCGGTGATCACTCGCTCCCTGCGACAACGACAAGCTGTCACAGCGGACACTCAACATGCTTGCTGGTTTCCTTGGTCGCCATATTCTCAACATCGACACTCCATCTCACAAGTCGTTTGCAGCCCCGCCGAAAGTACGAGGTGTACAAATAAAATATCCTTGCGCAGCGAAATATAGTTCCGGGTTAACTGCAATCATTGGCAAGATTATATTGCTTAATTTTTGCTTGGTACATGATACGCTACTGTGACACCTTAGGACATTTGCGCATGCGCGTCATAAACCGCGATAGACTACGGCAGTGAGCAGACGACGCGGGGCAGATGAACACATCTCGAGGGGCATTCGGACTTCCTATTGGCTAACGAGTCCTGCAGCTTCCACAGTGCTTCAAACGTGGACACATCCGTTTTCATCCGCTGCATTATCGCTTGCTGCGCCCTCTGAAGCGCATGCGCAGACACCAATAAGCCCAGAATATCCAGTTCGTTATTCAAACGTTCCGAAAATTTGCTCACCCCTAATATTCGGGTTCCACTGTACAGCCGGGAATCCTGGAGTGCAATACAGCAATCGTCTGCAATTGCATTCCGGTTTTAATATGGCCAAGAAGGGACCTGCCTCTTAAGAAAGTTTACATTGCATCCGTAATGTAAAATTCAAGATAGGTGTTGCTGCTTGAGCTTGTTATTTTTCTTCTCACTTCCAGTGTTTAAATTTGTAAGCTGCTAAACGTTGTGACGCTGTGAAACATGGACTCGACAATAGTCACGATGACTATAGAATCCATCACTGCCTTCAAATTAAAACTTACGTAATAAAATGTAAACGAAAAGCCGTCGTGTTCTCGAATGAACGATTGATCTGTGGCGTCGCGAGTGCTTGAGGAGGGATTGATGACCCGTTGCGAAATTGACACTATAGTGCGTCGTGAATGCGAAGGTGCCTTCTGGATCCTGCTGTATGTTCATGACGGTGTATTTATGGCGACTCATGTTTCTATTCGATGCAGCTGGTGTATCAATGAGTGTCCTGACAATGCAGAGCGTTTATGTTTCAAAATTTCCGGTAACCGAGACAAGTGCCAGCTGTTCATGCCTCTCTTATACTCTCGTGCAACGTTTCTTGGCATTGAAGCGAAATCTACGGGGACGGCATTTCTGCACAAGTCTTGAAGAAGCGCTACCGCTCCTGCCAAGAATGGTTGTCTCCAAATGACGAGCCTCACAACCACACGCAGTGACGTGGGATACCACATGTGCGCCCTTAATTGTCCATATTCGTGCTTAGTTTTTTGCGGATGCTCCCGTACGAGGTTGTAGGAAGGGGCGATGGCGCCAACATGTCGGAAGGTTGCACATTCCCTCATGGCCACTGAGATCATAATACACGCGTTTGATATTCATGGATTGAATATTGTTGTCGCGATGAAAAAAACCGTTACGCGGTCGGTGTTGTCGTATTTTTTGCTGTGAATCGCAACGTTTATTTAGCTTTCGGTCGCATCGCAAAACACTTCGCGAAGTCCGAGGGAGCCCCAAAGAAACGTGTGGCGCATGATCACGTGATACGCAATCCGCAAGCTCAAATCACTATTTGCTCAGTCGTTCGAACATTCCTTTCCACGCAATATTACACGTGGGGAATGTCGTGCCAGCACCCATTTGAAAGTCTGATTGCCGAGATGAATGCCAATTCCCGCATCTAAGATTTCGCATTGCTGTGTACCTATTCTCACGTTCTGTTGGAACATTGGATAGCCTACTTGAAAGTTCCGCTTAGCTAAATGTTTGCTTTATAAAATCCATCGAAGCTTGCACAAGTTCAATTAATCTGTTCAACAAACGAAACCTCACAAGTTTCACTACGGAGGCGCTAATCAAAAGGCGTAATGTGGTTTCACAATCAACGACCTCCGCTGCGGCGCAGATCGTTTACGTGATATTTATGCAGAATTTTTTTTTTATTATTTGCTGCACTTCCCGGGTAGGCCTCCTAAACCAAAGATTGAAGACTTATAAGTATGACAATTAAACTTACGTTTATACTCTTTCACGTTGTTTACGAAAACAGACGAGGATTGTTCGCCCAGATTCACTCAGGCGACGCCGGGCACGTCTGCTATTTTACCAGAAGCAAACAGCCGCCTTGTCCCAATGTTCCTTCCCACTGCATGACATCTAAAACTGACTCGCGTGAATACATATCAAGGGTGGCAAGAATACTTAAGCATCCAAGCAGTTTAACTCAGCGATGATCGAGAGACAGGAACTGCACTTTCACCCATTCTTGTCACTATCACCAAGGATTCATCTATTCTTCTGCAACTGTTCTTATTGCATAGTCTGTGCCGTTGGGAGATGTACGACAACTCCAAAGGTGAAAGGAAATAAAATAAACAAACAGAGCGCAATTCGTAAACACTCGCTGCTACAGACCGTCGACGCAAATGCAATTTGGGACGGCGCGCTTCGAAAGAGCCCAGTTGGCGCATAAATTCCATTCACGTAGCCACCTCTTTTCAACGGGGACGAGCATTTTCTGAAACCGCGACTAGCTTTGCCCTCTTCATACGACGGGCAGCAGCCAAGCCAATCCGCGGTCTTCAGACGCGAGGAAAAATGGAAGGAATTGATGCGAAACGAAAATGCGATGCAACTCTGCCATTGTATACATGCGATGCACGCAGACAAACTTGGCGCCTTTCTCTCTTGGTCGGCTCGCCGAGTTTGGTACAACGTCACAAGAGATTATGCGTCCTTGCGATTGCGGCGAGTTTCACGCAAACATAGGTGCCCCGATACTGGCGCTGCTTTTGCCGAATCATCAACGACGTAGCCAAGAATCATAATGAACGTCGACCTTTCGAGACCTCAATTAATTTATTAGGGAGACGCTCTCAATCTCGACGAGCTGCTCCGATGACAGGGCTGTCTGCACCTGACAGCGCTCCGAGGCGGGAGCTCGAGCGCGATCGAAAAGAACCAGCCGAACGAAAGCTGCGCGCTCTCTTTCGATTAGTCGAACACAACGCTGCTGGAGACAGCGATATACAGGATCGCTCCACAATGACCAGCCGACGATGCCGTCAGTGTGTTTGCTTCCCGGTAGGTTTCAATCGACGCACGTCTGGTTAACAACCTCGGTGCACTTCCTCTCTTCTATTTCCCTCTCTCAATTGATGCACACTTGTTCGGATGCTTTGCCAACCGTTCTGTGCACATTTTCTTACAATGTGCGTGCGCAAGCATCGGTCGTTGATTGTAACGTATATTTTAACCGCCTTTCTTACAATTTCACGATGTGGCAGCCACACCTTGCTGTCACACCTGTCGCCTTCGCAGAAGAGCGCGCGCTCAGCACGGCTAGCGTGGCCGGCTATAACTCACCGTGACATGATCACGTGGTGGGCCACCTTCTACAGGCTTCAATTTTAGCCCGCGACGCTCCACCCTAGCCTTTTCCTTGCGCCATGCTTTAGGAGCATCGTTCTTGAGATCTCCCTACTAACACTATATGCGTATGATCTGCTAATTTCTTGTTACTATTTTCACATGTTTTTAAGTAGTATCGGTGAACAGATAGCCACAAAAAGAACGTAATTCTTTCTCTCAAACTATTCCGCCGCGTTTCACAACTTTCCTGTCCGCTTAGCCTCGACGTCTGCAACCGCGTTATTCGTTGAGTTTTCGCAACAACCTCGTTAGTAGCAAACGGAATAAGCTCTGTGGTTTTGCAACGACGATACCAAGTAGAGAAAGAAAAAAGAATAGAGAAAGAAAAATTTTAAAAATAAAGAAGGAAACGGTATAGTGCGCGATATCAAAAGTACACAAATTCGGAAAGCGCACACTCGTCTTGCATCGAACTCTCTTGCTGATGACCACACGCGCGTTACTACGCAAGGAAGAGGGTGTAATTCTTTCGTGTGTGTTGTAATCCTGGGTGTCATTTGCTATTCCTGCGTTAGACGGTCCCCATTGCGAACTCGCTTCTCGGTTTTCGAACGCTTGTAAGATTGTGTAGACGCTCTGTGAACGCATTATGTAAAAACGCTTGCAACACAGGGCGCTGGAGCGTTGCCCGTGTAACGCAAACAGAAACAACGTCGCACGCTTCGTTAAACAGCTCAAAGCGAGTTTAGGATACGAACCGGTCGCGAGTTTGCGTTTTTGTCTGCTTCGTAACCGAACCATATATAAGAGAATGAACCGACAGGAACCATTCGCGATCTGCCCTGACGAACGAAATAAAAAAAAAAAAAGAAGGAAATTAAAAAAAAAACGCAATTGTGGCGGAGAGAGTAGGTTTTAAAATCTGCGTCTGGCGGCCCGATAATTGCGGACAGTACACGATCGGTTTCGCAGTTGAATACAGCCATTCTACTGAAAGTGGATGCTAGCGCATCTACATCTCGATTTTCTAGAATCGCAATGGTGGCGGAGGTTAATTCCCTCTTCACCACACGCCTTTCACCTTAACCGCGTTTAGTTTTTTTTTTACATTTTTTAATGAAAATAAAAGATTTAGTGATCCCATAATGATAACGGTTCCTACCTGTTACATAATAGTAGTAGTAATAAGAAACATATCTTAAGATAATAAAGTCATAAGTTCGGAAAATCTAGAGCGAAGGATAAGGCGAGTAAAGGATGTGCGCATCTAGAAACATAGAAACCACTGCATAGAAAGACCACTGATTCGAATGATTTATTTATTATGGATTAGAAGCGTTGACCACAAGCACAGTGAGTCGCCGGCTTCTCCACAAAGTTTTATTAATGAGGGATGATAATACCTGAAGTTTATCTTTCATTTAGAAGGTCGTAACGAACCTGGCGGTGGTCACTCGTTCATTAAAAAATAGGGAGGGGCGAAATTTGCCTGAAGTGCCCATATATAATTGCTATCGCAATAAAAGGTGTTTTTGACACACCTCACCAAAGTAAGAGAGCTGTTTCTGGCAGAGCTGGCAGAGGTGGAGTGGTTTCTCTGCCTACAATCAAGTAAAAACACACAAACTAGACAAACAACGATCTCGTGCTTTAATTAACGATGCAGGGCAAGACGCCATGCTGTGGCGAAATCGTAATGAAAACAACGCCACAGTAAGCGCTATAAGGGCACTAAATAGAAGCAGGTAATTAAACTACAGTGGTCAAGTAGTCCTTCAGACGTCCCTTCTCGTTCATTTCACAGTAACACGTTGATTAGAAGTAGAGTAGATCGTGCTCTCTCGGCACTAGTACGTCAAGGATTTCTGAGTATCTTTTAGCATTCGGGCCGTGGTAGCTCAGCAAAACTATTTCACACTTGCTAAGTTCACTTTATTGGCTCTTTTAGTCTTCAATGCAGTCCATATTCACCGAGAAAACAGTAACTAGGCCCAAAGAGGCGCTGTCAAAATTCATGAGGTCACAGCCAGCTGCAGCGTGAACTACGAGGCGGCGTCGTCACGTGCATTGCGTTTTTGAGCCTTTTATTGCGATAGCAATTATATGGACACTTCAACCGGATTTCTGCCATCGGCGTCGTCGCCGCCGTCGCCGTGATGTTCCGTATAGAGAAAATCTTCGCCGCGCGCCGTATGCCCGAGCGGAAGCGTGCGGGGACGCGCGCTATCACGGAGACCGAACGCACTCAATCTCCGACGCGCAAGCAAGGAAGCGGGAAGCCAGCGCCGGAGGGAGCGGGTGGGGGGGGGGGGGGGGGGGGGCACTTCTACTCTGCCAACAACCGCGCTCGTCGCTCGCCCGCGCCGTCTCTTATCTCCACACGGCTCTGACCTTTCTATGCGCTGTGCATTCGCCGCTCAGTTTCCGTTGAAGCGATAGACCGCACGTACCTTCGCCCACTGCGGCGTATGCGCTTGCTGCCAGCGTTTTGACAGTCGTTGCCTGCAGTCATTCGGTGTGATCTATTCATGTTTGTTTGTGCGCGCTCACACCACGCTTGTTCATTGAGTTAGTAAATAGTCGGGCCACATTTTCTACGCACGCTACACATGCAATGCTGCCCGGATCGGCAGTGCAGCGCTACAGGTGTGTCCCTTCGCACGCGCTGCCCCCGGGAAGCGCTTCTCATCAACACCACCGTTTCACACGCGCCTTCTCGTGGTCATCGAGTCTCTCTTCATGTCGGTCTACTTACGCCGCAGCACACCTGCTTACTTAATCAGCTCATGTTTACTACAATTCATATTGCTACCAAAGCCGTAAGAACAGCTTTTATGGTGTTTCAGTAGAGTAAGTTTTCTCGTACTAGAAGAGTTTCCCGCCTCCAGGTAGTAGAAGACAACTCCCACCTGTCCACGTGGAAAAGGCCATTCATCAGCACTGGTCTGTCTCACCGCTGCGCGTAGCTGCACACAAGCAGCGGCTCACTATCGCGCGTCTCCACTGACTTCTCTCTCTCTCTGCACGTGTTTGGCTGCGCGGGTACGCGCTGCGGTGCGAGAAAAGTCTCAGTTTCGCGCCAAAGGCGAAGCCCCATCAATCGCATAACAAATCTACTAGTAGACAGCTATTATACGGAGTAAGGATAGTAGTTTTATCGGCTGCATAAACTTGGACACATTCGCTTACTAACTCCATTAACAAGCATGGTGTCAGCGCGCACAAGCAAACATGAATAGATCACACTCGATGACCGCAGACAACCACTGTCAAAACGCTGGCGTGAGCAAGCGCGGCGGCAGCAGCGAGCGTAGGTTCGTCCGGTCTATCGCTTCCACGGAAACTGAGCGGCAAATGCGTAGCGCATACAAAGCTATGAGCCGGCTGCAGATCGCTTTGAAGATACGGTGGGGGCGACCGCCCGCACCGTATCAGGCAGAGTAGAAGCCGTGCACCCTCCCAACCCATACTGCCTTTCTATTTCTTCCTTTCGCGTGGGAGATTGAGTCGAGAGATACGCATTTCGTGCCGCCGCTAAACGTCGCCTCCCCTCCCTCCCTCCCTCCCATCTCCCCACGGCCTTTCGCACGACGGAAGACTTCGCGTTGGCTCTCCACCATGCTCGCTCTCCGTGAAAGTGCGCATCCCTCACGCGTTTTCACTCGCACATGCATCATACGGTGCGCGGCGACGGTTTTATCGCCGTAGGACTTTATACGGAACCTTACGGCGACGACGACGACGGCAGAAATGCGCTTAAAGTGTCCATGAAATTGCTATCGCAATAAAGGTTAGTGCACTCAAGGCTCGTTCACACCGAAGGTGGAGCGGGCAAGCGAAACCGGCCAAGTGGCCGCGGATTTTCCGCTTTGCGGAAAATTCGCAGCCGCTTGGCAGGATCGCGCACGGGTTGCGCAGGATTTGGGTGTGATAGGTAAGCGCGAGGTGGCGGAACGTCCGTGAAATTTCGAGATGCTCCGCCTCCCCGGCGGCGCGGGCAACCAGACAACCCGGCTGGTCTGACAGCCGCGCGCCGCTCGTTGCGCAGGATTGGGTGCTGATAGGTAAGCGCGAGGGTGGCCGGGAACGTCCGTGAATTTCGAGATGCTCCGCCTCCCCGGCGGCGCGGGGAACCAGACAACCCGGCTGGTCTGAACAGCCGCGCGCGCTCGTCGCCTCGCCGCTTTGAAAATCCGCTTGGCCGCTCCGCTTTCCGTGTGAACGTAGCTTTACTCCTCTCTTTCCCTGTGGCGCGCCGCCCCCTACTGACAGCTGAAAGTGCCTCCGAGATCGCATTGGCATGGGTGCGATCACGGAGGCCACGAGCCGACCGAGGCAAAACTGGTGCGGCGAAGTTCGCTTGACTCCTCGATCGCACAGCGCAGTGCTGTGCTGTGTGCCACGCGCTGCGCGACCGCGACGAACCATGTGCAAAGCGGAAGCAAAAGACCATCACAATGGAACGGAATTAAGGCACCTATTAAAGGCTGTCGCATCAGGTGCTAAGAAGTCGCGTGTTCCACATGCTGAAGATTCATTTGTTCTTTTATTCGAATTCCCTCCCATGCGTGGCCGTGTAGCGGTTCCGTGGGTCGCAAAGGCGTATTCTTATTTCCAGGTTTACAATTGTACACCCCACTGGGCATATATTGTAGTAAATGGCAATAATATATATAACGAACTAACGGGTAGAACGAAGTAATGTCGGTTCCTCCTGCAACTTGGTCATAACGACGTTCGAGTGTATTCTCTATATCGAACGCCCGCGAAAGTCCCTGACGTAAAATAACTCCCTCGTCAGTTATGACGAGCTGGACGTTGGATATGTCGAACTCGGAGCATCCGCTGACAGGTGACGAGCCGCCTCGCCCGACGCTGCACGACGCTCCTCTACGTGGATGTGCTGTGCCGGTTTACTATGAAGATATTGACGCGGACTAGGTCAAGTCTCCACAATCTCTCGAATCGAGAACTCCATTCTTAGCGATCCCGGGGAACACTTCAGGGCACAGGCGTAAACTGCTGCCTGCTATACGCGCAGCTTTGTTTTCATGAAACGGACTCCTACCTAGCGGCTTCTCGTCTTTGTAGCAGGTAACAAATCCGCATATAACAGACTCATCACGAAAGTTTCTTATAGGCGAATTTCGGTTTATCGAAACATTTGATGCATCGAAGTATTCAGAGTGCATAGCCTGTTCCTTATAACCGGGTTCGAATAACGTTTATTTTATTCCGCACCTCCGCAATCTTTATATGATTTGCAACTAGCTCGCTACTTTACATTCTCTTATCCACGCGTGCTCTTTGACAGTTGAAGCCTGGCGGGTGTTTTCACGACGTGCAACTGAAAAATAATATGGAAGGGTGCATGCATTCGTTTATTGCTTGCTTCGTAAGCGAACTCCACACAGTTTCCTGTAGGGAGAGGCAGTTTGTTTTCGGTGGCACTCGGCTGCTTGTCGCTGTACATGCAAGCTTTGCGATTGCGAGTTTCTGCTCGGAAAACAAAAAGAGGCAGGAAGCGTGAGTTGCACTAATTGGTTCCTTTGCCTAATTGGCCACGGCAGACGTGTGCTGTCCTACGCAGCTGACGCTTCACATCTTGCTAAGTTAGCGTTATTTTTTTTTCTTTTACAAACTGTGACGCGTAAACAGATCCCTTCATTACTCTATCCTTTCCGCTGTCCTTTTGCTCCCTTTCACCACCTCCTTCCCACTGCTGACCGCCAATCACGTGTAAGAAGACAAAGCTAGACAGTTACAGTGTGAGGTCCACAGTAATTTCCTTCCCTTCATTTTCATTTATTTTATTTCAATAAAGCACCGATTGCTACTACTACTATTACACCCCAGTATTACTATGGAGCGCTAAACCACCATAAACCGATTGATCAATCGATCACCGTTGATTGTCTATATAAGCGAATAGCCGAACGCTGTTAGAACGCTATTCGCTTTATTATAGGGCACTGATCCACCGTTTAGTGGAGAAATTCATTTGAAGTTAAATTAGGCTATTTCAGAAATACTTCGCCGCAAAAAGTACTTCAGTGCGTTTGGCCGAAGCGAACTTATTGGCAACGAAACACTCACTTCTCGGTGCTTCCGCTCCTTTTTCAATGATTTGCACTGCGAAGGCTACGGCGGAGCGGGACATGCCCACAACGCTCCGCCTATTGAACGTCACTGTGGCGCGCAGTTCAAATTTGATTTTAGATGTTCATGTAGACCCCATGCACTACTTCCGATTTTGGCGCCTACGACGCGTGAAACGTAAGCCAAACGCGGTTGCCCTCAGCGAGCCGCAGTGCGCTCAGCCAGCGGACTCGTCCCGCCACCCCGCGGCGGCCGTCGCATCTAAACTACGTAGAAGACCGCACCTACATGAAACTGCTGTGCGCATGCGCAGCGTTTCCTTTGCGCAGGACAGGGCTCGAGTGCGTGCTCGCGCATTTATTCTCCAGTCTGGCCGTGCTACGTGGCACGGACCGGCTTTGTCCTGCATAAGCTTGACCGACGGATAGTGGTCACATCCAACTTGCGCAGTATTAAGAGCTATGAATAACGCTGCCAGGGCGTCTAACCAGGAGCAGCCAGGAGTGATCGCACTCTGGCAAGCGTGCGTGTGGTCTGGTTTTAAGTTTCCCGAGTTTCGATGCTAGCCGAGTGTTCAAAACTAGTCCAAATTAGCGGGACCCGACAGCTGCGACACCGGTAAGCCAGGTGGCCAAAGTTTAATTCCTGCGTGGGCGGCCGCGGCCCACGATAGCCAGCTTCATCCGGAATTATTATCGAAACAGATTACCGCTTACTTCAGCTCTCTTTTTTTAAAACTTCGTCAATAAATATAAAGAGCAACAGTAGGAAGAAGTACAGTGATGCAAACATCCTTCTTGATTGATGTAAGCTATTGGCCAATAGCAGCCGCGTATAGGAATCTGCGATATTACGAAATAAAGCGTCCAGAAAAGAGCGACGAGCAGGCTTCCGTTGAAGTGAAAGCGTTTGAGAGAATGATGACTTCGCGCTCCACGTGCTGAGCACGACTGCAAAACTTGGCTGAGATGTTCATAGTAGCTTACGCTATCCGCGGATAATGCGTAAGCATTCTTTGGCGAGTACCCCAGCGCTGTCACGCGAAAACTTCAATGCCTTGTATCTGCACAAAAAATGCGTAATTTGCAAATCTAAGACATTGAAACGTTATAATATTGTAAATGTAGATAATTCGTAGCTTTATGAGCAATGACGAACGATTTAAACCAAGAAAATGACCACAGAGAATACCGATAGGGATAGAGCACTCCGTAGAAAATGCATGGGGAAGCTCATAGTAGAGGTGGGCCAACTTACATTTGGGGGGTGGGCCAACTGAAAATTTTGCGGTGTGCCAACTTAAATTTAGGGGTGGGGCAACTTGACATTTGGGTTACGGTTAACTGAAGTTTGGGGGTACGTTTGCACATAGTTAGGCAACACCACTGGAGTTTTTGCATTCTTTTGTCCCCAAACATGAGGGATGGTTCCGGACCCCTTTAAAGGAATGATGCACTCGAAGGCGCATATTTGTTGAAACGAAGGTATTTGCGTAGTGTTTCTTGTTCGAGAACCTCATGTCCCGTAGAAGAGAGCCGTTAACCATCACATCTGTGGCGGTAGTACAGGTACATATACAGGTACATATACATACATATAGCGCAAGACAGGGGTAATTGGAGATCGCAGGGAGAGGCCTTCGTCCTGCAGTGGACATAAATATAGGCTGATGATGATGATGATGATGATGATACATACATATAAGCTGATTCGTCTCATGTGCATTGTCTACAACGGCGCCAGCGCCACTGCGGTAGGCGACTGCAGCGAGCTTTAAAAAATCGCGAAGCCCCGCTTCCTGTTTCTTTTTATTGCGATAGCAATTATATGGACACTCAAAAGCAGATTTCTGCCGTCGGCGTCGCCGTCGCCGTCGGCGTCGCCGTCGCCGTCGCCGTCGCCGTGAGGTTCCGTATGACGTCATTTGGAGATGAAATCGTCGCCGCGCGCCGAACGCTGTATGTGCGAGTGAAAGGGCGCGAGGGGCGCGTCTTTCACGGGGAGTGAACGCACGGCGGAGAACAAACGCGCGTTCTGCGCCGTGCTCGCTTAAGGGCTGCAGAAGTAGGCGTCTCTTTTCTCCTTTACAATCACCATATATGTAGAGCAAACGCGCCTTCTTCGGACGCGCGAGAGGCCGTGGGGGAGGGGGAGGGAAGGGAGGCGACGTTTAGCTGCGGCACCAAGTGCCTATTTATATCAGAGGCTCCAGCAACAGTCACCAACGCCGCACGCATTTTGAGCTAACGCGGGCAAAACGCCGATGGCGTCGACAACAGTTCTGCGTGTTGTTGCTACCAAAGCCGCTCACCTTACTTCGTATGACATTGCTGTGTTGCTATCGCATTCATTGCTTCGCCCTTAGGGCGAAACTGTGACATTTTTTCTTTCCCGGCATGGCCACCACCGCCGCAGATGCGTAGGGAGCCTACATTCAACGCTGTTTTAGGGTGGTGAAAACCTAAGGGTACTTGCAGCCGCCAGCTAAATTGGCGGGTTAAATTTGGGGAACAAGGTGGCGAAAGAGCATCCGATAGACCCCGTTTCCCTCTACTCTTGTTGACGTGAAACTAATTAACTTCCTTTAATAAACTTTGGCCTCAGCAGCCATAGGTATATACCGTGTCTGAGCGCAGTACACAGCACACGTACGTTTAGTAGTAGTAAGCACAGTGTAGTAAGCACAGTCTTCATCCCAGCACACTTCGAAAAACACCCTTACAAGTGGAAGGCAACGACAATGCTTAATGCAGTACACATTCTTGGCGTGAGTTAGTACTACCATGAGCACGCCATCGTGCCATATAACTTGTTGCGTCGTACCATATATGTAACATGTGCGTCGCACGACGTGCAATAGAAAAATAAGTTTGATGTGTTAAAATAAAAGGAAAAGGCAACTAGTATATTAAAGATGTATGCAGGTTTCTGTGCGCATTCGTGCAAAATTAAATTACAGAAATTTAATAGATAGCCTGCCAACATGGGTACATCCGAGCGTGAATGCGCTCGGATGTAACGATGTTGGTTGTAAAAAAAAGCAGGAATGCGCCGCGACTTCTGGCGAGAATGCGCTCGGATGTACCCATGTTGGTTGTAAAAAAAAAAAGCAGGAATGCACCGCGACTTCTGGCGAGACTGGAGACCAAAAGGGCTGTACCCGCCAAATTTGGCGGTAAATAGCGGTAAAATTTTGGTGTTGTCACCACCCTAAAACAGCGCTGCGTGTAGGCTCTCTACGGATGCGCGGAGGCGAGCGCCATCTGGTGGTGATGCAAAGTAACCCAGTGGTGGTGACGTCGCGCGCGTCCTCCGCTGTGATTGGATGGCCTATTCGGCAAGAGAACAGGTGCCCCGCAGCATCCAGGGTCAAGAAAGCCCGGAGGGGTTCGCAAAGAAAACCTTCGCTTCTAAGACACTATTTCTACTTCTAAGACACTTCTAAGATTCTATTTACAATATAACGCAGCCGTGCACGAGCACTGTTACTGGAGCCAAATGTCTACACGCGTAGCTAATTTAAGCTATACTGATAACCAACATGTTTTCTCCGACTATTCGGCCAATTTCATATCAACATATAAATATTATCACGGCCTGCCGCAACCCGAAGAAGTAATAATGATAACGCAACCGTGCACGAGCACTGTCACTCTGGAGCCAAATCTTACGCGCGTAGCTAACTTAAGCTATATTAGATAACCAACATGTTTTCTCTGACTATTCTGCCAATTGTTGTATCAACATATAAACATTATCACGGCCTGCCGCAACCCGAACAAGTAATGATGAAATACTTCATCCTTTATTTGTATCCTTTAGGCAAACATCACCGAATATACTAGGCAAATATGCCTTTGTGCCATTTAAGTATACTGCTGTGTACCGAAAGGAGGTGTCCCATCAAGGGCGAACCCTGGATGGGAGAGACATAGGAAATATTCGTCGGCCCTTCCACTCCGTGAAGATGGATGATAAGCGAAGGTTGTCCCTTCGTATACTTAACCGTCCCCTTTGCCATCAATTTTATGTTTACTGGAATGTGCCCTTGTTCTTCATCCTGCCATAGCATCTCTTCATTCAGTCATAGTCGTGTCGCTGTCCGTCGGAGCGGATCACACTGACCAGGGACAAGTTGTTGTCGAACCACAAATGCTTGCGATCGATGTCTCGAGTTTGCTCGGCGGCGTGGTCAGCAGCATCCGCCCGCCATTGCCGCTCGCGGCAGGAGCGCAGGCCACGTGCACAGGCGCCATCACCACACTCTTTCCCCCTCTCCCCCTACCCGTCTCCATTCCTGTCCAGGCGCCGCGATACGGACGTAAGCCGCCCAGGGTGCCCCCCTTGGGAACGCATGCGGGGTCTGTGTATGGGTGCTAGAGGTAAACAGCTTCTCTGTAAAAAGTTCTGGAGTGGAGATGTCCTGAAAGTGAAGCCATTTCATTCGCGTTGTGATAGCACTATAGGAGAGGCCACGCATAGTTATGACTCCCGAAGAGCAGCGTGAACACGATGAGCGGCGACGGCAACAGCAACGCAAATATGCACAACGGCGCCGTGCTCAGGCTAGGCAGGACGCAGCTGTCAATCATTTCACGTAGTGCGTTGCTCAATCATTCAAGGCTGCAACACATTGGTATATAGGATCAGGTGATACCGAAGCTTCGCTGGCCAACTACTTTGGCAGCGTGGATTGGAGCCAAAGAGGTTTAAGAAAAGTCGCAGTTTCGCCCGAAAGGCGAAGCATCAATTGCGAGAGCAAATTAGTACAGAGCTATACGAAGTAAGGATCGTAGTTTTATCGGCTGCATAAGCTTGGGCACATTCGCTTACTAACTCAATTAACAAGCATGGTGTCAGAGCGCAAAAACATCAATAGATCACACTCGATGACCGCAGACAAACACTGTCAAAACGCAGGCGTGAGCAAGCGCGGCGGCAGCGAGCGAAGGTTCGTGTGATCTGTCCCTTCAACGGAAACTGAGCGGCGAAAGCACAGCGCATACAAAGGTCAGAGCCGTGTGGAGATCGCTTTCAAGATACGGTGCGCGCGACAGCCCGAAGCCGCGCTAAGTACGAGTACCCAGTTGCTGGCAGAGTAGAAGCAACAGTCCCTCCCTCCCGCGCTGCCTTCCCGCGTTCCTCCTTTCGCGTGGGAGATTGAGTCGCCAGTTCACGTTGCGCGCGGTCGCAAGATACGCATTGGCTGCCGCAGCTAAACGTCGCCTCCCTCCCTCCCAACCCCCCACGACCTTTCACACGACGGAAGACATCGCGTTGGCTCTCCGCCGTGCGTTCGCTGTCCGTGAAAGCGCGCGTCCCTCGCGCGCTTTCACTCGCACATACGGTTCACGGCGACGATTTTGGCGCTGAGCCGTGCTCCCTCAAGGGCTGCAGAAGATAGCGCCAACCTTTCCCTTTCCCTCAAGAACCACTTATCATCGATTTTATCGCCCTTGGACTTTATATAGAACCTCACGGCGACGGCAGGAATCCGCCTGGAGTGTCCATATAATTGCTATCGCAATAAAAAGTTGTCGCAGTTTCACCTGAAAGGCGAAGCATCAATTGCGATAGCAAATTTGTAGAGAGCTATACGGAGTAATGATAGTAGCTTTATCAGCTGTATAAACTTGGACATGCAGCAGCACCGGCAACACGCAGAACTGTTGTCGACGCCGTCGGCGTTTTGCCCGCGTTCGCACAAAATGCGTGCGGCGTTGGTGACTGTTGCCGGAGCCTCTGATATAAATAGGCACTTGGTGCCGCAGCTACACGTCGCCTCCCTTCCCTCCCCCCCCCCCCCTAAGGCCTTTCGCGCGTGAGAAGAAGGCGCGTTTGCTCTACATATATGGTGATTGTAAAGGAGGAAAGAGACGCCTACTTCTGCAGCCCTTAAGGGAGCACGGCGCAGAACGCGCGTTTGTTCTCCGCCGTGCGTTCACTCCCCGTGAAAGCGCGCGTCCCTCGCGCCCTTTCACTCGCACATACAGCGTTCGGCGGCGCGCGGCGACGATTTCATCTCTATTGACGTCATACGGAACCTCACGGCGACGGCGACGGCGACGGCAACGGCGACGGCGACGCCGACGGCAGAAATCTGCTTTGGAGTGTCCATATAATTGCTATCGCAATAAAACGAGCCCTGAAGAACGCGTGCGCGAGAGAACGCGCACTGTGTACCGGCGGTGAAAGCCCGACTACCACCGATCGCGAAAATGTGCGAAAGAGGCAAAGAAAGAAATACGTCGAGCTTCAGTGAGCAACCGCTACCAAGGAGTATCGCGAAGCCACCGGCCGCATCGAACATACTTGGAGCGCAGTAAATAATATATCGACCACCGAAACGAACGAAGCCGCCAACGTGTAAACGCTGCGACGACCTGTTGGCCCTGCGCAGGCGTCGCCGCAGCGGTTTTTCCAGAGGACGGCATCGAACGGTACAGGAACGTTTCGAGAGAAATGGGCTGCCTGCATGATTGATGCACCCTATTTTCATTTATTTCACGTCGAAGCTTCTTTGTTATCGGACTCTAACATCAGCTGAATTCGTGAAAACTTTATTGCTCCAGAACTAAACGAGCGTCCAAGGATCTCCCCGAAAGTGGTCAACTTGCAAACCAAAGGAGAAGTCGTTGAAGCGACCGTCATGCACGCTGGCGAGATGCCATCACGTTCGTATAACAAGGTTTTATTTTTCACTTGATAACTGAATTCTGCATTGCCATCAGACAGCCTAATACTGAATGGCAGTTTTGAAGTTATATAGCGATGTTAGAATCGCATCAGAAGGGAATACGGGAATGTCTTCTTTTGTTTTGTCGTACGCTGTTCACGATCATTTAGCTAAGGTCATTCGTTACAACGCTGTATTCTATTGCCAAGCATGTCTTGTAGCTAGGTAAGTAGGCGTGGAGCTTGCACCACGCCACCGTACATTGTTGTTGAGATAACGAGGCGGTTTCTACAACATTCACGATGCAACCACGAGCTTTACACGATCAAGTGGCCGTCACGAATTGAATACACTCAACGCAGATCCGATGCGTGGGCGCGAAATCCGACGCGATCTTGTTAGGAGAGCGCCTGCGGCAAACGCTGATGTTGTATTGCCCAAAGCAGCAAGGCAAGCGCAGTGGCCGCGCATACATTGTTGCAGTCTAATGGCAGAGCGACGGAATAGAGACCACCTCCGACTTTTCTCGTCAGCGACGTAGATGCGTTTTTTTAGGGCCGAGCGAACGCTGATCAAGCTTACGAAAGCACGAAGGCCTTCTCTGCAAGTCCTATCTCCTGAACCGGATGGGGTTGGTTACCGACTGGTTCAGTAAGCGTTCCGGTTTGTTGCTTAGTAAGCGTGAGTATGCGAGGATAAGTAATTTTGTTTGACGGTGAAGAGAAACTGAGCCGACAAAAGGCATAGGCTCGAGTCTCTCTTTGTAATGTTGAGCTGATTTGAAAGATAATCTGCAATGCGGTTGTCCATGACACAACTCCTTCTACAAAATCTGTGTCCCATATTCATATACAGTCGAATCCAAATGTTACGAAATGGAACACAGAAAGCTTACTGATCGATACCTATGTAAAATAATACCCTAATACCGAAATGGATACCCGATAAATCGAACTCGGGTCCTCCAGTGCCAAAACCCACGAAGCTGCTTGCGAGAGTGATAGGAGGCATGGCAGAATCGTATAGCTAGGAAGCGTATCAACGCGAGATCCTACCGAGTCGCTTACACGTGTGATGCCACGTTGTTTACAGGTGCTGCTGCGGAATTCGGGCGGCTACGGCATGTTAACAGTTGTTTCAGAAAGATTCCTTCCTTGATTATTTTGTCCACAGGAGATAACAAATGTGTATATAACGAACGCATCACAAAAGTTCATACGGGCAAGCTTGGGTATACCGAATTGCCTTATATACGTAACTATTTTTAACGGATCAGCCTGTTCAGTACCAGAGCGTTCGACTGTATATGAGCATTGAGTTATCGTTGTTTATTAACATTACACTTAACTGACACCGGCATTTGAGGTTTCACTGGTCAAGAGTCTAGATTAAGCTTTCGACAAAAGTTCAGTTAACGATTTGCGGCCGATTCTGGTCTGTTTCGTGATCCTACTTGTATTTTTGCTCTTCAACCGTCTTCTGTGCACGTACTGTTGGGAGTTCCCCTTGGTGAATTTTCCATGAGACCTCCTTCTGTAAAACTTGTATGGTGTATTGATTGTGAGCCAAACATGCAATAAATCTGAAATCATACACATTTCTCTTTTCTGGGCAGACCACCGCACGAAACCTCTCTCAGTCCGAGCTGTGAAGGTCATGCCCACCTACGTGCCTCAGGTTGATCACTAGGCACGTTGAGCAACACCCACACAAAGCACGCGGAAGTAGTCGTTATAATACGCACAATGCTACCACAGCTTCGGCTGGCGCCACACAATGGAGCTTGAGGGGTGTAGTGAACGAGTTGGGGAACGGCTTGATTCCCGTGATTAGCGACTCGTAAAAGGCGCCAAGTGGCTTGGGGGAACGTGTTTAGGTAGTTATTTTGCTTTTGTTATCCCTTTGTGCAATAATCGGACGCTTCCGAACCAAACTGTGGGCGGGATGTTGAGAGCCTCAGCAGCCAGAGCCACCTGGTGGAGAGAACGAGCTGTTGTATGTGCGTTCCGAGCACATTTAAAACAGCTGCTTTTTTATTAGTTCAAACAGATGCCTTTCTATCGCCTATTGCAAATAGCGCTTTTCCAAGTAGATGTATGCAGAGAAATTAACTATCTGAATAATCGCAATGTTCCCGTAGCTAATTGACGAGATCAACTAATAAAAACGGTTTAAGTATTTCCTTTTTGGCACATGCTGCAATTGAAAAATAAGGCCGACAAGTAGTGAAGTCATGTTCGCGTAAATGAAAACTAACACTAGCACCACTTTTGAAGATATGTATATGAAGGCACCAAAATGTGCTGAAAAATGCTGTTACGATCCATCTAAGGTTAACCCGAGCTGCTAGATAGGTGCTTTTGGGAAACTGGCAACTTCAAGGTTTCTGTATTTTCATAAAAACCTGTAAGGGCAAATGTGAATTTTGGAAGTGGTTCTATAGTTTTGGATTTCGGGCAAACAGACACTTCACTATTGATCGGCTTCAAATTAGCAATTGCAGCATGTGCTTCAATGTGAATAAGAAAACAACTTAGGGACTATAGTTGACGCAGCGAAGCTACAATCCTTTATTACGCTCTGAATTCCTAAAATCACATGAATTTTGATTATGCGAAGGTCGTTTAGACAACACCGTAGACGGAACACCGCAATAATTCAGACGTCAGTCAGTGCTTGTGTGTGTTCCCCTTGTCTTTCGTCTTTTAGCGCTGTTCCCCTGTCGTTTAGACAAGCGCTTCGTACACTTAAACTTCAATCAAAATTTTTGTTGTAGCTGTTTCGATGACATTTCATAGTGCATTGACTTCTCTCACTTGTTTCTATGCATTTATTTTTGTACTTCTTAGATAAATGATTTTAGAAAGTCAGTTTTTTTTTTAGGCGTATTCGAAACGCGGAGTTTTCGGCTTACTTGCATGCGAATATTCGACGAATAGAATCATCGACCACCGGATCGAATATTTTGCCATTTCTAAACAAAAATGAAATGAGTTTGGCGTGGAGTTCGTTTCTTAAAAAACAAGAAAGAGTTCGTTACATTATTCGACACATGCACGTAAGGCTAACGTCCGGTCAGTTGAAGACCTCGTAAATGATGAACTGCTTTCATTTATTTTGTGCACGATGACAGCAGTAATGAAACAAGAGAATGCACGTGACCAGATGTACCTGCAGTGTTGTGTTCGCTGATGAGCGTGACACAACCGCAACGCAAACATTTTTTAAAGGGATGTAAATATGATTAGATTGTATAAATGCCGAACTGCTTTGCTTCGTACATATGCTATGTACACAAAGAACACAAAATTATTGAATAGAAAATATCTGCCCCGAGCGATCGTTCAGGAAATTGTGGTATCTGTGGGCAACAAGCTATACTCTCCTGCGACACAATAATTCGGAACAGCTTTCACTTACATCGATATTTCTCCCCTGAGACACCAATGAGTTGTTGTTTCTTAAATTGGAGCACAAACGAAGATTCGACACTCTTCCATGGTGAATTCACAAATCTAATGTGAATAAAATAGCCTTTGCTTTTCGATCCCATTCAGTAGTAGGTTCGAAACGCAAAATGAAAACAGTAGCGATTTGATTGATTGATTGATTGATACTTGAAGAACAAAATACAGCAGGTTAGACGAGCTTAGCTAAAACGCAGACAACGCGTAAAGCGTCACTAGACTATCGTAATGTCGAAGTAAGAGCTCGAGATTATCTTAACCGGCATTCAGGAAACACACAAATACACACAAGATGAAAACAACAGGGAAATCCGGATGATAAAGTCGACTCCACAAAGAACAGCACGAAAGCCAAAAGTATCTGCTGGCCACAGAAAATCCCGAGTGTCTAGAATGATCGAGAATCGCTGTGGGAGCCCAGGGGCCGTACATAAAAGCCCGACCATCTCTTGTCTTGTCCTTTGTTCTGTGCCCCACTGTCATCGCTGCAACTTATCACCCCTGCAAGGGAACGCAGACGATACACTGCGACATGTCGTGTGCCAGAAAAAGCTTAGTAGACGACAAAGAGTGGCGAAGGAGACAGATCAAGATAACGAATGGCGGGAACGGAGTCGAATAAGTGACTTCTGCGGCGCTGATACACGTAGATGAACAGACACCGATATGGTGGTATGACAGGTCTGCCAACAGGACGTGTAATACGTGCAGGGTTGCACCTTTTAGCGACGTACAGGGGAAGGGGGCGGGGGGGGGGGGCAAACTCGGGAAAGATGGAAGTAGCATTGTAGTCCCGATGATTCAAGCCAGGCATGTTTGCAGTGTTCACGATTCACGCTTCGTATTTCACAATTCACAACTCACAATTCACGATTCGCACCGCCTGCTATCACGATATGTAAAACTTGCCGAGGTCGCGGGATGAAATCTCGGCCTCGGCGGCCGCATCTCCCTGGGGGGCCACATGCAGAAAACACCCGTGTACTTAGATTTAGGTGGACGTTAAAGAACCCCAGGTGGTCCAAATTATTCCAGAGTCCCCCACTACGGCGTGCCTCATAGTCAGATGGTGGTTTTGGCACGTACATGTACATGCACATGTACATGTATATATAGTATATATATATATATATATATATATATATATATATATATATATATATATATATATATATATATATACACACAATGTTCAGTACCAATTCATAGTGTCATGTTGCACTGGTAATGTTTCTGACGAGCCAGTTTCAGCGAGCACAACTGCTGTTCGAAACGTGCCAAGCGTCTTAACGCGCTGGCTTGTCTGCCAGAAAGGTTGTTGTGTGCCGCTTGTCGACGCATGCATCCGCGGCGTAAGGGTTTCAATATGAGGCTCGTGTGCTAGAGGTCCTGTGTTCGTATTTTGGCGTCCCACAATTTTATTAATATTTACTTATTCATTTAGAGCGCCATACTTAGTTGAAAACGAGGAGTTTGCAAAGTCACGACGCTTTTTGAAGCCCAAAGAGGAAGGATGTGCTAACCCTATTTTCCACGCTGGCTGAATCGCCCTTCTTGCAGCTGCCTATATGCTTGCAGCTCTATGCTTGACACGGTAAACTCGTAAACTACTACGTCGCTGCACAATCCCCAGATGTCGCCACCATCCCGCTATACGTGTTTGGCCGCGATACTCGGAATCGGACCGAATCGGACCAATACATATAAAAGAAGCCCGTAACTTCAGGTCTACTGTCAGAAAATACTTTTTGGAAAAATACTGTCGATGAAAGTACACTTCTTTATATTTACATTCTTGCATAAGTTGTGCGTGTCAATTGCTTAAGTTGTGCATGTCAATTTCATTGTTATGCATTTGCTTTGTTCGCTCGCGTGCGTGAAGGATAATAGAACACTGCGGTTATATTTACATTTGTGTATGAGTTATGTATGTTAAAATTACTATTATGTATTACGTCTTCTGTTTCTGTTTGCTCGCGTGCTGCGTTTCATACCCTAAGTTGTCTGTGGACCCGGAACTAGCCAGTGGCTATGGGTCCAGTAATGCTTTTGTATATTGTAAAGTATGTTGTAACTAAAGAATGAACAAAAAAAAAAGCGGCGGCGAAACGTCGGTGATTCGCAGAAGATCCGGAGTTACGAGCCCGCGAAACCGAGCAAAAGCATTTGAGCTTCCAGAAGCCTCCAGATACTTAAATGACCGAATGTTCGTTGGTCCTTGGGCTGTCGCTCGTGGCCGAGTCTCGAAGCCAGGTGGGGTCGCCAGCTTCGCTGTTTGCCTAGGGTGCCTACATGCAAACGCTGTTTTAAGCTTGCATGTAGGCTCCCTATGTTTGCCCAGTCTTCGCACCACTAGTGTAAAGCTGCAGCTTTTTTTTTATTTGTTTTGTTATTGTACAAGGTATCATAAAACTCACCAAGAGCCCAGACGACAATAGCACGGTTTGTATTAGTCACCGTACACTTTGGGATGACGCATCACGGTATAACGCACAACCTCCTGATTCACTAGTTATAAGTGTGACTTTTCAGTGCCAATTTCGGTAGTATTGCTAGAGCCTAACTGTATTAGCAGCTTCTGTGCAAATTTTGTCAATGTAGTCCGTCTTTTAACCCAATCTACCAATTATTTTTTAAAGAAATGTGTAAAATATGTCGACTCTGCGCTGATATTCACAAGCGGCTGCTGTTCTAGTGAGGAGTCAAATTTTAGTGATATTACATGTAGATACAACGTTCATGCACACAAAGGCGACAACTTCAGTGTGACACAATGTTCATGCGCGAGACCATTCACAAGTGTATACCGAAATGCAAGCAGCAGTTTATGCGAAAACACACTGAGACGCCTGCGTAGTGACGTCACGAGGACGAAGGTCACGTGTGATGCTCGTAGAGGAAAGAACGGCGAAGCAGTGCGACGCGAAAGACAGACTTCAATGTACTTGCGCTATTCGATAAGGCAGTGGTGGCGGCGGCGGCGGCAGAGGCAGCCACGGTTATCAAAGTCCGTGAAGCTTCGCAAAGAAAGCCTAGCTTTAATAATGGGGATAGCGCCACCAACGAGGAACTCAATGGGGAACTCAGGTGTTATGTACGCAGATGTTATGTACCTGCAGGAACCGATGCTTTACAAAGAATTTTACAAGTAGCTGAGCATCCGGCATCGTCTTCTGTTCTGCAAAGCGTTACCAAATACACTAACATGTTTGTGTGAGGCGAGAAAATGTGTGCGATTGGCGAGCTGTGTGACGGCAGCGACGCAAGGCGACTAGGACGGCGACGATCGTAGTTTGACGGCGACAGTGACGGCACGACGACTGCCTCGTATTCCACCGAAGGAACGTTGACGACATGTTCAGTTACGACCTGGGCCACACAGCGTCTACGAAGCGCGAGCTGCTAAGAGGAAAACACTGGGCAACCCGGATCAATCCCGAAGGCGGTGCAGTGTAATGACCGCAGGCGCAACAACGCGAGTTATAGCGCGAGAACCATGACGACTCGTGCAGGCACATTCAAAATACACTGCATGCACATTGTTTGTCCAATGTGTATTCTTGTGCCCTTGTGGTTCTCGCGCCTTGGCGTGACGAACCGAGATGACCACATCGCAAGCCTGCGCCACAGCGCTTCTATACTCAGCGGGTTTCCCCAAGGCTCCACCGAACCTTCCGTGTGGAGTGTCTTCTTCCTGTGCAATATAATCAGCACCACCCTCACCTTAGGGCGCCACAGCGTTTTATGTCTCTCTCCCATTCCGCTCTCTTTCTCTTTTTATCCCCCTATTCCTTCCCCCTGTGCAGGGTAGCCAACCGGAAATACCTCTGTCCACCTCCCTGTCTATCTATGCATCATTTCTCTCTCTCTCTCGCTCTCACTTGCGTGTGAAAGTGCCATGTTAAAGCGCAGGAGACCGACTTCACAATTCCGCATACGATCCATCGAAAGACCTGTCGAGCCAATTGAGGACTGCATATTCGACGATTTCCAAACAGGCCGCCGCAGGATAGCCAACCCACTAGATACCGTCGACCGATGGCCGGAGAGCGCACTCGAAACTGCACTCAAAGCACAGCTTGCGAGCGTTTCTAGATACTGCCCCCATCGGAATGCAGTGGCCGAGCAGCCAACCCGTGATCTTGTATTCAGCGCTACAGCGCCCTCCAAACCAAGCCACTGTGGCAGATGACGGGCATTTCAATGCAGAGAATTCTGCTGATATGTGTGGAAAGCTGCTTGCTTGCTATACTCTGCATAGAGAAAGGGTTCAGGGAGAGGAAGGCTCTTAGAGGAGGGAGGCCAGAGAACAAACGAGATACGTAAGAAATTATATGTTTGTTCTATGTATACAGATGAGACAGTGATGATTGCTTTTATGTAAATTGTCTATGGCGTTGTCAATAATTTCTATGTGTTAAAGGAATGAAAAAAGAAAAGTTAAAGCTTCAACGTTGATTTGAAGAATGAAGCACAGGACCTAACGTGACGCATAATACCAATATCATGACCATGTATCTAAAAGAACTAAACAAATTATTTCTGTGAATAAACATACGGGACAAGAATGTTGAAATTTTATTGGTATATGTATTTTAGTATCGAATGATATGTAATCTCAATGTGCTACCTTTCATCACTTTATGTACAGTACTTTTAAATTAAAGCTTTTTTTTTCTCTATATATTTTAAGTTTCTTTGTTTTTGTTGATTCATCTGCTTTTTCTTTTTTTTTTTCTTTTTTTGTCTGCATCCGACTGCTGTGTCCACCTGCTGTATCCAGGAGTGGGGAGAGGGCCAGTCAGCACCTTTATACGGCTTTTTTTCGTCTCCTCCACCATCGATGGTGGAAACAAAGTCCTCTTCTGTTCTTCCCTACTGCACTAGTGATCGACCACAGCTAAACCGTGCTTACACAGCTATCGGCATAATAATCTGCAGTAAACAATAAACAAAGCGTTGGGAGAACGCTCGCATTGCAGTTAACATTTAGCTCTAGAATCACTTTCTCATTCAGTCCGTCACAAAGGATGACGACCCATCCGCTCAGACTTTGATGAGTTTAGTTGCGTATTTCATGCGTGTCCATGGAAGCGGACGAAGTTGAGCGACAATTGTGCCCCAGCATAGCGATGCCGAGCACGTCTGTCCAGCTGCTCCGAAGCAGACGACAGAGCACCCATTCGCTGCCCAGTGAATGGCATCGAAGTAAACCGCTTTCAAGTATTCGCCATTGCAATAAAATATAATAAAACAAACTCCAATAAGAGGTAGAAAAATATACTTGCGAGCGCTTATCTTACTTTTCCATTTCATGATACTTGGCTTTGCTTGCCGTCTTTCTACGTTAATAGTTCTTGCTATCTCCGCAGATCGAGGCCCAGTGAGCAATGGCGCCCGGCAGCGTAAACATAAGCCGGGCCTGAATGGTGCGAGCGTAGTCGCACATGCGAATGCAATTTCGTCCTGCCTTCCTCAGAAAACAGGCAGTCTAAATTCCATTCACGAATGCACTCTTCCAGAGCAGAGACGTACACGCTTTCCAAGACCCACCACATCACTCGGTTTTTCTTCCGCAATCACGTAGCCACATCGAGTTAAGCCAAGACGCAGCATTCTCGGGTCGGCCGATAAAAAGGGTTAGGCCTAGGAAGCAAAAACAGTAATGCGACCGAGACTCCACAATGACGTTCCACTCGCCAGGCCCTTTCTTTTTTTTCGGCATGCAGCCAATCTCTCCGCCATTTGCACTCTCCGGGCTCAATTTGATGTTGCGGGAGATTAAACGGGAGCGTAGCGCTTATCGCACGCGCCGTGACCCAACTAGTTTTACGTTTTGTCTACCCATAGTGAATAGAGAAGAAAGGTAGGAACAAAAACAAAATGCTTAATCAATGCTGGTCTTCTGTAATGAGAAGGCACGTTTCTTGTGAACTGTGACAGTGCAGTAACAGTATCTTATATGACGAAGGAATAAGTAGTCGCGCGACACGAGGTTATCGGTGAACGAACGAACTTCTTGCCCTTTTATTCGGTCAGAAAAAGAAGCGCCAAGTATCGTATATTGTTACAATGCCATTTGTTTCTCTGAAGCTTTACAAATAAGAGGCGTCATTGGTTGGTCTCAATGCATTTGAGACCGTGCTGAGGCATTCTTTAACTGGGGAAACATTTTGCAACGCTCAAGATTGAAACAGTGCATGCTGACTGACCATCAGGTATAGACCAAATTACTAAATTGCACGGATGTGCCGAAATGCCTGCACTGGGGCCGTATTCTGAAACGTTCCAACGTTCTGAACGAAACTTCTGAAGCGAATTTTCTTTTTTCGCTTTCAGGCGCGCGCTGAGTGGCTGGTTGAGCAAAATTAAATGACGTCGGGCTCAACCATCCAATCAGCTCATCCAATTTTGCTAAAACAGCCAATCATCGCGCGCCTGAAAGCGAAAAAGAAATTTCGCCGAAGTGGAACGTTTCAGAATACGGCCCCTGAAGGCATTAAATAAAGCAATCGTTCCATCCTACGGGAGATGTGCACACAAGGCGAGGAACCGCGGCTTGCCGAGTGCAGCAAAATGTGCACGGTTATCCACGCAAGTTACTTTAATTATTATAGTTTTGCTTATTATATTCTAGAATAACTTTACGCCGAGTAATTGTAGAGCAATAGAGCAGAGAAATGTCCGCCTTGTCCACCGTGTACTCATACTGCACCCTTGGGGCGAAATGAAATAAAACACCAGCGCACGGATATACAGACGTTTCCCTATGCGACAGATTATTGCTTGCATGATGTACGCGATCGCTAGAATAGCGCTAGAACAATTACTTGCCAGCAGAACAGAGAGTGCACAGCCGAACAAAACACTGCACTGCGGAGGAGCCATACTCACAGATAAGAAAATACGAGGGCTCGATCGCACAGTACTAATCACTATCTACTAATCGAGACGACAGTCTTGCCGAATCACGCCGAAGGCGTGATTGCTAGCTAGATTGCTAGTTAGATTGCTAGCTAGCTAGTGCGAGTTAACGCTGCACTAGTGTCACCGAACTCGTGTAGACGCTGAGATTTGCAGCGAGTTTTCTGCTAAGAGTACGCCCGAAGCGAGTGAGTGCAGCAGCCGACGCGGTGGTCGATTTTCCCTGTACATATGTAAATAGCCTCCTTTCTGTATCTTTGGCTCTGGGAGCCGGGCGCCGGAAACGCTGGCTAGGACGTCAGCGGGGCGCAGTCCCAGGAGTCTGCTCGGAAGCTGCGTGTTGAGCAGCGAGCGGGGACCACTTAGCTGGGCCTGCATCTCCTCGCGGCGGCTCATTGGAAGCCTTTATGGGTCTTATGTGGCATTGGTATCCGTCATGGACGCGATTAGGCCTAAGGCTCTGCGGAGCTGCCGGTCGCATGTTCGAAGACGACCATGCCGTGACATTTGGCGGGTGCAACCGGATTCGCTAGTTCTACTATACTCGCCCGAACGGAGAAACCTCGTTCGAAATAGAAAGCTTATTTTGATTCAGTTGAACTCAATATTTTGCGGGCGGAATAACCGAAATCTCGGGGGACCAGAGAGCGCTTTGTTCATACGAGCATCGCCCACTTTCGCGCTGTATCGGACCGGAAAAATTCGGTCGAAGCGAATAACTTCATTCAAGCGAACTGGATTTTTTTTTTTCTCGTTGCCGCATAAAGCTGTGCGGTGGACGGGTGGTTCAGCATCGTGTCAGACGGCCGACGCTGCGGCGCCCTCTACTGCCTTAATTCTAAGTGTTTGTGGAGTGCATTTGAGCGACTTTGCAGAACGAGTGAAGCCGCCTCGACTTGCTATTGCGGCCATGGTCCACGTCCCTGCCTGCTGTCTCGGCCCCTCCCTGTTCGCGGCCCGATGCAGCAGCGCATGACAGCCACGAGGAGGGAGGCCTACCATCATACTTCCACGAGGGTGCGTCGGTGCGAGGTTCATCGTGCCGGCGCGCGCGCCGTTTCGAGAAAGTCCTGACCCACTGTTCCCGGGTGGACATTGCGGCGCGCATCTTGAGGGCAAACCATCTTCAGCCCCCGTCATCGTCAACCACTGTGACGGCTGCCACATGTGGGCGGCCGCCACACAGGACTGTGCTGCCTATCAACGTGGATTCGGACATTTCCTGCCGGAGTTTACCATCGCATCTGCCCGGATACTTTGTCAATGCCGTCGTTCCAGCGATTTCTCCGTCGTAGGGCAATATTTAAGGGTGGAGGGGTGTGGGAATCCTCGGGTCCCATGACCGCCGCACGGGCAGCGAACGTCGCATCAAGCGCATGCGTGCCAGGGAGAGTTGGGAGAGGGGAAACTTTCCTTCCGCGGGCGGCGCGCCGGAATCGCAAGCGCTATCAGCGCCACCTGGTGGGTCACGTGAGATCCCGCTGATATCGCCCGGGTCTCTTTGGTCTCGAGCAAGCGGCGACGGCCGTCGCTCCCGTATTCCCGCACGTGGTTAGTCAACCGCGTTCTTGCCACGGCAAACGCCGCGGCCCCCCCGTATTCCCCAGTTGGTAAGTCGGAAGCCCTTCTTTACCTAGTGTATTTTCTCTTCGAGGGAACCCTCAGCGATGTCAACTATAGCTAGCTGGCCTGCTCGAAGTGTTAGTTGCAGTCGTAATAAATGCTTTCCGAGTGTACACGTGGTTGTCGTCTATTGTTTCCTCGAGCTTGTACCGGACCGCGGTTGATGCGCAGGCATGCGCCAACCGCGGGGCTCGGTGTGTCGAGGCAGAGGGCCGTTGGCATCCCCCCATATCCCGACAATATACAGCCACGCACCTTATTGCTGAAGACCGTTATTTAGAATCGGTAATGGGTCAGACTTCCGTTGCTTCGGCTATATGCGGGCTACACTGTCTCTCGTATGAGCCTGATTTGATATTAGACTCGCTTTCCAAGATCGGCTATGTCCATCACTGCATGACGACGCAGTAACAACGATTACTCACGAAGAAGGAATTCTGGCAGAACCCATCTCACGATGAATGTCGACGTTGATGCGCTCAGCATTGAAGCAATGTAGCGACACGGCATACTGCCGCCACAGAAACGCGTGAGGTGTCTGCATATGCAGCCGGGTTCCTGTCACGTGCTTCCCATTGAACACGATGCGCCCTCTGGTGACGCCGCCACGATATATGCGCGTGGCGCCTGTGTGTATACATATCCAGACAAGATTGCCTCGATATGTCTCTCAGCACCGGAGAAATTTTAAAGGATTTGTATGCCATTGCAGAGCGACACATGGCCAGTGAATACCCACTGATCCAAGGTGATCCGACGGTTGTTACGAACCCTGTAGACTCAACACAGCAGCCCGGTGCTGTACCCAATAGACCATGGCCTACCCAGAGACCCAAACTGGCGGGAAAACGGTTAGAGACACAGCCCGACAGAAACATAATCCATGAAAGCGCCTGAAGTTACCGAAGAATTCGAATCGCGTTACGAGGTTGAAAGACGTTCCGTCACGGCTTGGCAAGACCCCGAAGGCGCTACAACATCACACAACGCCTGTGCAGGGCTCGCTGCTAAGATCACAGGACTGGGAAATATGAGCCAATCCTGAGAGCGGCGTAATGAGAACACACCGTCTCAAAATTCTGTACCTCGAATGCACAGTAGCTCGAATGCAAGCACTGTCGGCAAGCACTGTAGCTGGAAAATGCAGGCATCAATGGTCACAAATTTTTCAACGTTTAGATATGTGAATTCTAAAATTCACATATCACTCGCCGCCAATTTTTTCGATTACACATACAAAAACGCACAAATAACATGCGCCTTTAGAAAGCGAGAGCTGGGACCTCACGCGGTAGGAAAACGGCTACACCGCGCAACCGCATTTTTAACGACGCGACTTTCGCGCTAGCTTTGTTGCGTTTAAATGTAGTGAACAAAAGGTGTAGCCTTAAACGCACCACAACTCGCTAAAGTAGCAGCACCTTTGCTACCTTTCCATAAGTGTCCGCTGAACACTTGTGTTAGTAAGGAAAGAAAAAAAAAAAGGTAGTGCCTACGCCAAATCACATGTATACGCCTTGCAGCCACAACGAGGCGTTCGAGACAGTAATCCGCGCAGTATGCGAAAAAAGTCACCCTTGTCTTCTACCGCGAAAATCCGAAAGCCATGTGCCCTTACGACACGCGATGTTCGTGCAGGCAAGACGGCGTACACCGGTGCCACACGGAACTCGTTCGATCGCGATCGAGCATTATCAGGATCGAATTTCTTGATCACTATTGGCTTGCTTGTACAAATAATTCAATCATGATCGAGAAATTCGATCCGAGTCGGACTCGATCATGATCTAATGTGCCCCGTGTGACACGCGGTTCATAACTTCAGACTAGCAAATAAATAAATAACAAAGAGCGCAAGTAAAATAGACCGATCCCACCGGCCAGTTTCACGACGCCACCGCTGCCTCGTTGCATGCTGGTACTTGTAGTCATCCGGCCGCTCCAGCCGCCCGGAGAACCTGTGCGTCCTGTTTCCGAACGTTTTTTTTTTTTGGCAATTTTCGTGGTTTGTGTAGAGCCATCGTGCGATAGGTGGATTGACCTGCTGCGTTCCTGGGTGCTACAACAACCACACAAGGGATAAAGGCTTCCGATTATATGTGTTTTCTAAAGAGCGAAAGCTTCGAGAGACGTGGATGCAACGGATTAATAGCTGGTACTGGTAATACACAGTGCGAGAAGACACACGGGGACGAATAGCGGCCGCATTTCGATGGGGGCAAAATGCGTAAACACCCGTCTACTTAGATGTCCCGGAATTTATAGATTATTTGTCGATTATCAATTATCTATTGACTGGCTATCGATTGGCTATCGCAAGGTATTGGCCAGGTATTTGGGCTAGGCTAAGCACTACCAAGTTATCCCCAGCATTTCGCAAAATTTATTGATTACGGATCGATTAGCTATCGATTGACTACCGCAAGGTATGGCCACGTATTTGGGCTAGGCTAAGAACTACCAAGTCATACCCAGCATTTTCTAGTATTTATTGATTATTGGTCGATTAGCTATTGATTGGCTATCGCAAGGTATTGGCCAAGTATTTGGGCGAGGCTAAGCACTACCAAGTCATCCCCAGCATTTCCCGAAATTTATTGATTATTGATCGATTAGCTATTGATTGGCTATCGCAAGGTATTGGCCACGTATTTTTGGGCTAGGCTAAGAACTACCAAGTCATACCCATCATTTTCTAGTATTTATTGATTATTGGTCGATTAGCTATTGATTGGCTATCGCAAGGTATTGGCCAAGTATTTGGGCGAGGCTAAGCACTACCAAGTCATCCCCAGCATTTCCCGAAATTTATTGATTATTGATCGATTAGCTATTGATTGGCTATCGCAAGGTATTGGCCACGTATTTTTGGGCTAGGCTAAGAACTACCAAGTCATACCCAGCATTTTCTAGTATTTATTATTGATCGATTAGCTATTGATTGGCTATCGCAAGGTATTGGCCACGTATTTGGGCGAGGCTAAGCACTACCAAGTCATCCCCAGCATTTCCCGAAATTTATTGATTATTGATCGATTAGCTATTGATTGGCTATCGCAAGGTATTGGCAACGTATTTGGACGAGGCTAAGAACTACCAAGTCATCCCCAGCATTTCCCAAAATTTATTGAATATTGATCGATTAGCTATTGATTAGCTATTGCAAGGTATTGGCCACATACTTGGGCTAGGCTAAGAACTACCGAGTCATCCCTAGCATTTTGCGGAATTTATTGATTATTGATCGATTAGCTATTGATTGGCTATCCATTGGCTATCGCAAGGTATTGGCTACGTATTTGGGCTAGGCTAAGCGCTACCTAGTCATCCCCAGAATTTTTCGGAATTGATTGATTATTGATCGATTATCGATAAGCTATTGATTGGCTATCGATGACTTGACGATGATTGGTTATCGGCGTTTTTATGTTAAAAACGCCGCCTAGCTTACCTAAGAACTTCTAGATATTGCTGTTACCGAAGTCTGCAAGTCATGCGCGAAACCCATGTAGTGAGGCATCATTAGGGCACGAAAGTTTCGGCGCCGCATTTCAAACCTGTCTCCAACAGGTATACAAATACTATTATTTCCGTCGCTAAGTAAACATCACGTTGCAGTGACCGAGATGCACGTGTACAAAAATAGTAACGCAAAACGACCGCGTACGTATGTACTATATACGTATGTACTATATACAAAGCTCGAACAAATGCGATACTCAACGCGTAATCAGTGGGTAACAACCGAAATGAAAGAGCGGCAGGCAGTTTTCAACGTTCGCTTCGCATGCTGCAATGAACAGCCGATGTAATTTCTTTAAATACATGACAAATGTTTCTTGGTGGTGCAATCGCAGAGATGTCTGGGAAGCTCGTGCGCAGTACTCAACGAGCGCGGACTGCGGTGGTGTGGTTGACCAGTTGGCTACAACCAAGATGGTGGCAGTGCTACTTCCGGAAAACCGGCGCATGCGCAGATCGGTCGGTAGGATCGGTCTATTGTGGAAAGGGGGGAGCACAACACCACCAGCTTCTCGAAGCGGCAAGCTTCGAAACACTAATTGCTCGACTATAATCCGACATACGGCGACCGCTAAGCTGCCTAATTTCGTAATGAAGCACAAAAAAAAAGAAACAAAACCAATTTAACGAACACCACACAGACAAGCTCGAAAAAAATCCTGTAGCACTTCCCGCTTCATCTGCCTACCCGCCGAAGCTGCGCAGTTAGACAAACAGTGCTGTTTAAACTTACCAAGAGCACCTTTAATTATTTCAACCGCGCTTCAGTTGCGGTTTCCCCGAGACATGAAGGCGCACACATCTATAAATCGGTTAGCAGAGCGCAGACGACAAGTAGAAATGTTTTGCTCGTCAACACTCACATTTGGCGGGCCCTCCTCGGGTAGTGCAGTGAGCAGCGATGTTCATCCGGTAGTAGCAGCTTTCCATAAGAAGCACACAAATATACAGTACGGCCGAGGAACACACAATGTTCACCGATGTAGTTGAAACATTCGCCGATCCGCCAGCACCGACTGCAATCGCCCAAGGCCAACGGGCCCCCCCATGTTCTCCCGCCAAAATCGAGGGAAGTCGGCCCAACAGAACCACACCAATATACAAACCCGCCCACTAACGTACGTCCACCGTCCCAGATGTGTATCGATACAGTCGAAACACTCACAGTTAATCCGCCAGCAGCGATCGTCAAACCAGCGAGCCCACACGGAGGTCCATCGCTTCCCGCCAATATCGAGACAGATTGCCGCCAAGGTGAACGGCCGGCAGCAGCCAAATGAAACCAGCGCGCAAATGCGAATTGCCTGGCTTGTTTACCACTTTCGCCTGTTTAACTCCGTTTTCCCGCGCGCCAGCATACCTCGTGACACGATTTAACCAATCAGGCAGCGCTTGCGCACGGCACCCAGTAGCAAAGCGGGCACTGGGGCCAACGACCCTGAGACCTTGGACATGACCCCCTGCATTTTCTTCAGGGCCTTCCCGGCGGCGACAAATCTGGGATAACTGAGAGGGCGCCACTTTCCCAGCAAAAACAAACACGTCTATAAAGTACGGTTAGGGTCACGTCAACTTTCTTCAGTAACTTTGAATGCGGTAGCAAATCAGTGGCAGTAACGCGCAATGACAGTTGTCCACGCTATACCAACAACAAGGGGTGCAGTACTTAGTACCGTGGCGCCTTCGCGATGGGTTACAGGTAGAGTGTAATGTTACAGGCTTCCATGCATTGCATGGCGACTATGTATACGTATGCTTGTAAGCGTTGTCTTGGTGCTTTAGCGGAAATTTTGTAGGCGCTGCCGCTTACCGTGGCTTGACAGGAAGAGCGGTTGAGTGGTTGAAATGAGAACGTTTCAGACGATGGGGTTGTTTTCTACGTTGTTTGTTTGACGTCCAAACGGTGTCCCTTTACCGTGCATACCAGATTGTGTGGAAGAAGAAGACAACTGCGCGTGAAATGAATTAAATAGGCTGCTTTCAGTAATCGAAATAATGGAGTCTGCCTTAATATATGACGTTGTCACTGTGGGATTATGTGCGAGAGTGACATGCAAATGCTTTCGAAAAACACTGCGGTCATCCGTCGGCAGTCTTGCTCCGTTGTGTCCGCGCGATTTCTCCGCAAAAGATACATTCTAAACAAATTTCTTGATTATAAACAATCTTTGAATTACAGAACCGCCGAAAGCGTGTTCGTTTAACGAACTGCAGACAGACGCTGGGCCGATAACAATGGCAGCGAGTTCAAAGCCTAAAGAGGGCGAGCATTGACTGCAGCCCGTCTGCGCCATTCCCGTGTCTGTCTTGGGGAAGAAGACGGTTCAGCAGGCGCCATCATTGTTTTCTACTTCCGACAGATGTTTCGAACTTTGCTCGTCCCTGTCCTTGTGCATTTACGAACATGCGAGCACTTGTAGAAGCCACATATACATGGTTTTTCTCAGCACCTGCCCTCAGTGGCGTTAATGGGCGGCAGCATCGTGCTTTAGAGCGATGCCTGAAGCAATGATTGGCTCGTCGTATGCGTCCGGGCGTGCGAGTGTGTGCGTGAGTGAGTGTGCGAGTGTGTGCGTGAGTGAGTGTGTGAGTGCGTGCGTGAGTGCGTGTGCGTGTGTGTGTGTGAGGGTACGACAAGCTTCGCGTGCCCCCCGTGTTCCCGGTAGGGGAAGGGGCTTACATTTCGTCCCTTTTAAAGCGAATAGGTTTCTTTGGCCGTTTCGTGGTCGGTGGTCGGACAAGACGAGGAAAAGCGTTCGTTCGTCCGCTCTCTTTCGTTCATTCGCTCGCTCGCTGGCTTGTCCGTGCGCTCGTTCGGGCTAATCGCTTCATTGCAATGATCGTCGATGGTTTCTGCAACATTCATTTTTATTCGTAGCCCACCTTTTTTATCACGTATACGTCATTGCTTCTACCTTTAACGTCGCAGTTATTTCCCCATAATAGGCCCCATTTTCTTTTTTATCTGTCTGGGTGCTGATTCTCATCCCCTCTCACATTGTCCGTTTGTTTCTTTCATTTTGCTGTAGATGGAAGTCCTGAATGTTTATTTTCACTTCTTTTCTCGCCTCTTCTACGCATAGCAGCGTTTTTTATTGCTTCCGTCACACAAACATCTTCAATGAATTCGGTTCTTTCAAAGCGTTTGATAGCGTATCCTCGAGATTTTCCACGTGTGAACACCTCTTCCGTCCCGTAGAACATTTCAAGTTTAACGCCTGCGTCGTGCACACTTTTTCATCCTGAACGGCTGTAATGATTTGCCCTCTGTGGCCTGTGTCCCGTATAGGAAATACAACGTATCCAAATAAGTACAAAGTCTGTTAACGCTGCCGCCCGCACAAGAGCCGTTCTCCCGCGCCGTCCCCCCCCCCCCCCCCTTTTTTTTTTTTTTGCCGCGAGCAGACGACAATGTCATCGTATCGTCTGCATCATCATCGTTACTGCAAAGCACGTCGTCCGTCTTTGTTGCAGCAGCAACGTGGCGTCTTCGATTTCCGGTCATAGGCGGCAGCACCCGACCTCCCGCATCTCGCACACACGTTGCCCTCGGGCGCCTACGCGATAGGTGCGTGTGTGCGATGCTTCCGTTCTGGGGCCGTGTTTATCGCTCGACCTCGTGTATTCCGTAAGGCCCGTGTGTTCATCGGTCTCCGAGACGACGGGTCGGGACTGTTTGTGTAGCGACCCCTTTGTGTCCAGACCACGAAGACAGCCGCAGCATCGTCGTTGTGATGCTGCGAGGTCGGTCGTAATGCGTCGATGAACGGTGTTCTTGCGAGGGGTGCTGCAGATGAATGGAGGTGACAACGAATGCCCGAACACAGGAAAATAATCTTTCTTCTGGGATACACGTTGTGAAATCAGGTGCTGCGATCGGCAAAAATTGGGACATGGCGAGTTTAGCGCGCAAGAGTAACGCAATAAAGATGAGCTGACTCCAAGATGGCATTCATTGTGGCTTCGTGTAGTTATTTGCAATGTACAGTATCCGTCAAAAGTTCGCGGTAGGTGGATAGCTTCTGCGAGAAAGCGAAATTTTCGCATGCCGAAGGTTGGGCAAGTTGGGGTACAGCATGACTCACCGGTACAGCGTGGAACACGACCAAGCACGAACAAATAAACTGGACGCACAAAGCGCTGCCTTCCCGCAACATTTATTTAGATATCTGCAGAGGAATATAAAATACAGCACACACACAACCATATACAAGACAAAACAAAAAATAAATACCATGAAAAAGATGAGACAGCGAAGGGTAAACTTGTAAAACCACGAAGAAGCAAGGCCATGATTTGCGAGCTGTTCGCGCACACAGTAGAACAACCATATTTGACTCTGCTGCTCCGAAGCATCGACCCGTTTTCCGTCGAACCAGGCTGGTTTGTTTCTAGCGTACCTCTACCGGCCTAACCAGAAAGATTTGCCAACATCTCTTCCTATCATATCGAACGACCGAAACAGGCTTGGTTATTAGTTAGCCTGTTTTGTGCCCTTGCGTGGCTCTATTCCGAGCCAACATGTTTCTAGATTGACTCAACAGGAACGTGTACTTGTCCATTTCGCTCGTACCTCATTAGCGAAGCCTATCGATAACGCACCTCATTTCGTAGACGAGCAGGACGTACAAGGCGCTCCTCCTATAGCTTGTCTTGCCGTCTTCTTCGACTGCTGGTTCGGCTGATCGATTTTGCTGTCATCGTATACCTACACGTACGGCCAAACGCAATCATAAACAGAAAACAACAAGACAAACTATACATACACACAGCAATTACTAACACGATAAACACTGGAGTTAACAAGACAGACACATTACAAAGAAGTATAGAAATCTGAGACACGCATAAATACGCAGATAGCCACACACACTTAGATAAATACAAAAAGATACACACTCGTTTACACAAACAAGAACACACACGGGCACTCCAACACGCCTACACACACACATGCAGACAGACCAACACGTGAGCACACGCACAGAGAGAGAGAGAGGAGGTATGGTTACGCGTTGTAGATAAAGAAACAGCCAGCTTTGTACAAAAGACTCGCAGGCCCAAATGCTTTTTGCAAACAACGCCTGACCTCCCAACCGCGGCTAAATGAATGTTCCTCGGGGATTGTGGGACCAGGAATGGTGCAAGAGAATATTGAGGAGACTCCCAGTAAATGAAAAAAAAAAATCTGGTACAACAGAATAAGTTGCTGCCACGAAGTCGCGTCAAATAATCACACACCCAGTTCAGAGACGGCTATTTAGTACATATAACTCGGCCAGCCGCTCTTCCCCATGGTCAGAACACGGTTTGCCGATCGAAAACTCTCCCCGAAGTTCCGATGCTCGAAGAGTTGCTCTCAGCTGGAACGAAGAGAACAGAGAAACAGGGAACAAAGTTCGGCTGCACGGTAAGCGATGCGATGTATAGTGTTCAAACAAATGTACACCGTGAAAACTAAGCATTACTCTTCTATAATCATTTTACCGCTTTAACAGTGCACCGGAAGCATTTTCAGAATACTGCGACTGACTCTCAAAGGACCAAATAGACGTGAGGTTACTCTAATCGCTAGAGCATTACAGCGGATCACATGCTCATCAATGTGTACATATATACCACGTACGCCGCTGTCTTGCTTGCGAGTTCATTCCATCTTGCTGCATCTGCGTCCTGACGGGGCTCAGCGCATGCCAGCTCTTCAAGTAGAAGGAGGGGACAGTAACCTTGAAACGGAAGATCGGAAGAAGAGATGATGTTGAAGAACCCCAGGCGGTCAAAATGAATCCGGAGTCCACCCCTACAACGGTCCTCATAATCACATAGTTGTTTCGGCACGTAAATCTCCAGAATTAATTTATTTATGTCACAAAGGCTCATGTAAGACAGCGACGACGCGACGTGTAACTAAACTTGAAGTTATAAGAAGGCAAGTAACAAAGGACGAAACAAAAGCGTTTACATTAGCGCGGAATAAAGGAGGGAGACCTCGTTCTCGTCAGAGCGCACTCCGACGGTAGAAATTTCACCCTAGGGACGGGAACAGCCTCGTAGTTTTCAGCGGTGCTGTACCCTGCGAAGGAACGTCTCGTCTCATCACGATAAATGCGTCTGTTGAACCCAGCCGAAGAAGCCACCATCGCTGCATCTACTATATTATTTTATTGGAGGTGACTCATTGAGTCGTTCGGGATGAGTCAATTCGAAACCACAAAGCGCTTAGAGGGTTGGCTCGAAATTTTCGCCGAGCTTATTACTTTCGAGGGAGTTTGCGTGACGAGTATGAGATCTTCATTGCGATGAACAGTACAACGGCAAAGGAACCCCCCCGGACAATTTCATTATTCCCATCCTTCGAAGTATATAGGAACTTCACGCGTAAGTGTGATTAAGCCAAAGTTGAGCGCTGGGCTAGTTGGGGCTGCATTACAAATGTTACACTACAAGCGCATTAATCCTGCAAAAAAAGGAATGCACACTGACAGCTATGTGAGTGTCCATTGTAGTCGTTTTGTCTGAATCTAAACACACAAAAAAAAAGAATGTACCGTGCGCAAATGTTGGGTGCCTAAATGCTTCATTCTGACGCGGAGATAAACCAGTCAGAGGACGAACGATTGCATTTAGTCTATATGGACAACGGTGTTCGCACTGCGTACTTTCGAGGAAATAGAGAGATTCGTCTTTCGGTAATTGGATTACGATAACGAACTTTATGTGATGACGAATGTACGTTACATTCTGAACCTCACGCGAGCACTACCGCTATAAATGTCGAATCCCACGCAAATTTGGTGCAGTTATTCTTCACAGAAGCAACTGCGGAGGGAATACCAGTTAATCGCCTACCAGCTAGTCCTACGGACCAACAGTCCACCTCCCAGCTGTTAATCCTCAAGAGAATGAACGGCTGTGGCAAGACCTGCTGCTCCACTAAAGGACTAAGTTCCCGGGCTCTTTTATTTGAGGGAAAGTAGTTAGTGTTGCAAGAGTGATGAGGAACATAGAGATCGCTGAGAAAGGTCTTTATCCAGCAGTGTACGTAAGTACAGGCATATGATAATGCTAGATGATGATTATGAGTTACTGCTGAGTCATTCACCTTAGTTACGTACATTGCCGTCACGTTTTGGACATAACAGGTTACGCCAGACGTCCAGGTAAACAATTTCCGACGCTGTATGTGGTTTGGTGAAGAAAGCGTAGGGCACAGACCTTGACAATTGGGGAAGCTGACTGAATCTGTGGGGGAGGAACTAAATAGAAGGAATGACCGGGAATCGTTTAACGCCCTTAATGCCCAGTTCGCGATGAAGTGCTCTGGGGAACACTGTCGCCACAAAATGCGGCGAGCCGAGTGGCTTTTCGACGGCGATATTACTTAAGGAGTGGATACCCATTACGTGACGCCCTTTCTCCGGAGGGATAAAAGGAGCGCAAACAACACACCGTCAAATGAAGAAAGAGAACACGCCCAAAATAAATTGCGAGAGAGCGGAATTGTGTGGTCAGGAAAGAGCGCTGCTAGCTGGGCGTCGTTACCGGTCGATGCCATCGGGCCGTTTAAACGCTCCCTCTTTCGCCACTGGTCCTTTGTTTACGATAGTGGCTTAACAGTGTGGAGGTAATGGCGATGAAGGTGGGGGCCGAGTTATCTCGGTTGCAGCGAAGACGGTCCCGATGACAATGGGAGGAGCAGGACAGCTTTGTGGACGAGCGACGTGCCGCGTTGGCACAAAGACTCCGTAATCCTTCAACCCATCGTATAAGCGAGAGGGAATGCTGGGAGGGAGCTCTGCCCCCTCCCTACCTCTCCTCTCCGCCGGACACTTGAATTTTGTCCCACGTGGTTTCTTTAAATTTTGTAAATAAATAAATGGATATGCAAATAAATAACTTCGAAGGAAATTATGACTTGGTTGTGTCCTTTAAACACATCATTGGGATATCTCGGATCAAAAATCATTAGCGTCAATTTTGTCTACGGCTGATGTGATATTAAATGCGATTTTCAGAAGCGTGATAGGACTTATTGCAGGGTTGGAGCTAGAGCACTGCACGGGCTCGGGCTTACCCGAAAGCCCGGGCCCGGCCCGGCCCGTGGGCCGGGTCCGGCCGGGTAAGGCAGTTTTTTCACGGGCTTGGCCGGGCCGGGCTCGGGCACGGCATGGGCTTTTTGACCCGGGCCCGGGCCGGGCTCGGACTTTCTGGTGGTGTATGTAACGTGCAGCGAGTTATCCTCACGCGTCTCGACTCTGAAAAACATGTTGCCCCGGCGCAGCTGGAAGCTAGCAGTGCTACTCCCTGCGTACTTCCCTTTTCTTCTTCCATCATATTTTGCGCTGTTTCAACAGAATGTAAAAAGTCCAGAAAGACTGAAGTCACCTCAAACCAAAGGATGTCATTGTATTCCTTACCTAAATCAATGTAATTAATGCTTTCAGCACGGTGTAAGAGCGTTCGCGACTTGCTGATTCTTCAAAGGTGAATTGGCAAAACGATGACTGGTAAGATAAGATAATTCGTCACGCGGCTGAAATATGGCACTGCGTCCATCCATGATTGCACGCATGCTCTCAACCAGCCGCCTAGCAGCAGCTCATTACGCTGCACCATGGAGGAAGGAGAAGCTTTCTTTCTCCATTTACTCCATCCATGCGTTGCGCTCACGACCTGTCGTGGCTGCGCTTCGGCTAGAGTGTACTATAGAATACGGCTGAGTGGGACGAGCGGCTGGGACGGCGCATGCTTTGCAGTGAGGCGCCCGACGTAGAAAAATACTGTGGCGGCGTGGTGAGTGAGTGAGTGAGTGAGTGAGTGAGTGAACTTTATTGGGTCCACAATAGACGCGAGTAAACTCGACGTCACCTGGCTAGGCCCACTCGGGGACCGTGGTGATAGAAGTCGATTGGGCGGTATCAAAGTCGCGCCGTTGGAAACTGCTGGCGATACTGCTCGGCAGGGTCATTCGTACTACTTCGCGCGCTGGTATTACCGTTCAGACTGCTCAAATTTTGTTCATAATTGCATATTACATGTACTTATGCCTTAAGAATAAATTCATTTCATTCTCTTCTTTATTTTATTTTTTTAATGCCACTCAGTATTCTTTTTCAGTCTCGGGCCGGTTTAGGGCTGGGTTAGGGCCGGGTTCGGGCCGGTTTCGAGCCGGTTTCGAGCCGGTTTCGAGCCGGGCTTGGGCCTAAGGTAAAGGGGTGGCGGGCCGGGCCGGGCGGGTAACGTAGATTATTTCCGGGCCCGGGCCGGGCCCGGGTCTACGCCATAAAATTTTCGGTCGGGCTCGGGTGGCCCTGCCGATGTAAAATCAAATTAATCGGCCCGTGCAGTGCTCTAGTTGGAGCTTTAAATGGACAATATGACGCAGCAGTACTAGACGACGTTTTTGCAACAGTAAAACCGACGCTCTCGCTATGGTGAAGCAGAAACGACGCCATATCAAAGGAAGGCTGGCGACACCATTCTAAAAGTTAGCGCACCAGCTAGGCACGCCTTCGCTGATTTTCACTGTCTCCTCTTGCATAGTCCACTGCTGGTCTGTAAACCAGGACTACATTCCACTCTAAGGAACCGCACGCTTAACTGGGGATGCTTGAAGTGTTCGCCAGTGTCAATGCAATCCAAATCGTAGAATAGGTTTTATTTTATTTGCGGCGTTACGCTGACATACCGGCGCCGACATAACGAAAGAAACGTGAATGGTTGCCGTACATTTTTGTCGAGTAATAATCAAACTTCTTCCGCCTAAGGAATTACTATTGTAACAGAGTTTAGAAAGAATGCTTTACCTGACTGAGCGTTGCTCATTGCTGTCCGATAACTCGATGCTTCAACGTTTTAGAAGGTCTGCTCTTCTCTTTCACCAGTTTAAACTGCTGTTTAACGTGACTGTAGTGAGACAGTGTGGTAAGCCGTTGTATCAGTTTATAGAAAAATATTTTCGCTACATATTTAATCGTTACAGTATCGTGTGTGTAGTATGTGCGTGTATGTGAATGATTGCTAATGGGTCAGGTGCTCAAAAATATTTGCTCGTATATCTCAACAAAATTGTACACTGAGTGTCATTGCTGGTGATATCCAGCACTCCTTGAAAAAGTAATATTAATAAATAAAATCAACATAATAAAAATTTCAACAAGAAAATGGTAACACACGACCACGAGAAATATTCAAACACGCATTGCGATGTGTGCCTATAGAGTATTAGAAAATATGACAGGAGACTGCCGTGATGTCTCCAGAAAAGTACAGAGCGAGCGAGGCTGCAGCAAATTTGGAGTACACTTTGTTCATAGTCGGAACTTTTAGAACGACGGCTATAAAGTGCGTTAGCGTTAACGCATATAGTTAACTTAGTCGGGTTGGGGAAAAACGACCGAACGCGAACACTACACCGAAACAATGAAAATTTATACAAAGCAAATGCAGTGCATACGGAAAGTGCACAGTCAAATCAACCAATCAAAAAGGTTACGAGCCAGAAACTCGCATTAGACACGACTTAACGACTCGACTTGACCAAGACGCTCCATTGCAAGAAGCAAAGAAACACGGCCCGGACACAACCGAGCAAGGAAATCTTACTGCAACGTAAAATAACTGCGCGGGAAGCAAAATGCGATAAGCGGGGCATCAAGCCGATTAAGGCCAATTTGTAGGAGCGTGATCTGCGTGCTACTAGTTGGACAGCCAGAACTTGCCACGCACTGCTGAGGCCCAGGCCCGAAATCCCTTCCTCCAGTTCCCAATCTTTTCGCCTCGCTCATTTTATGTGGCTCCGAGTGTTCATGACCGAGCAGCCAAGTTAACGATCACGTGTGGTGAAGATAACGAACACCCCGACATGACCGGACTTATTCCTTATCCCCTTGCGCACTGCCCATGTAGCTCGAACACCAGCGGATGTAGCCTGAGTTATCCTGGCAACACTCGCAGAATCAACATCTTCGTCTCACAATGGCAGCTGTTGCGGTTACTTCCGTCAACGTTCGTTGCATATGTCACAGATATCGCGTTCTTAATCGTGTTTTTTTTTTTTTTTTTTTTTGGGGGGGGGGGGGGGGGGAAGAGGCCGCTGAAGAGAAAACTGTGTTCGTCTACGCAGAGGATTATAGATGCTGTGTCGCCGACGCGTTAGCCGTTGCACCGCTTTCTGATTGGTTGTTGTGAGTTCATTGTCCTCGTCGTCATTTGTGTCATGGACCTCGTGCCGTCATCGTCATCACTCCATGATGGCCGTCATGCCACCGCCTTCGTTACAATGACGATGAAAACCTGGCGATGTGCGAGTTGCCTCGCCTCTATTTATTATTAGGCTATCGTAGTAGAGCGCGCAGTTGTCTCGTATTTAAATCTCCCTTTACACACATCGCTCTTGGCAGCGTGTTTAGTGTTTAGATCGGGTAAGAGAAAGCAGTTCGCACACAAACCCGCGCGCGTGCGCGAAGTGCCGAGGCCGTGGTGTATCAGTTTTCAACCAGCAAAGAAAAAAATAGTTACACTGGCTAAACGAAACGCTGCGTCAATGCGAGTTTAATTGAGCACATGAGGTCGTTGGCTGAGAACGAGCGTCAGTTTTCTTTTTATTTTTTCCTGCTTCACATAAAAAAAAGTAACCTAGCTGCCATGCAGGAAGAAAAGAACTAGGAGGCAGTATTTGGTACCAAAATTGAAGCCGAGAAAGTATCGGCCCGATCCACGATCATATTGCGACCACCTTTAGTGTCTGCCATCGCCGCGCTCAGCGCAGGCTCCTTCAAAGCGACTACTGGTGCGACAGCAGAGTGCGGCTGCGGCATCCGCGCGTTGGGACGAAGACGATAAATGCCCACGGTGCAGTGAACGACCGAAGTTGCGCGGGCATATCGTGAGATGATGGGTTTGGCAAAGCATCCGCCAAATAATTTGGCGTCAATTAAAACCTACCGGGAACCAAGCACACTGGGCCGAGTCCGCCGAGCGCAGGGTCATGCGTTGCGTCGACTTCTTGTAAGAGTTTACTATGAATGGGGATGACTGCTGTGAAGATTGAAATAACAATCGTGCAGCGATTAGGAAAAAAAAACGTGGGCAGCTTGCACTAGTGGTGAAAGGCTGGAGTAAACAGCAGAGCTGGTGATCGGCCTAGCTTCTTCCAGGTTTTACTAGGCTTGGCTAAGTTTTGCTAGGAAATGCCAAGTGCTGCTGGTGATTCCGAATCGGCTCGCCGCCGACGCGCAGATTCTCGCTTGGCCGCGTCACGCGCTTCAAGATGAGCGGCTTCTTGTCCGGGTCTTCTTTAGTCGTCCCATGTCAAGGCTACCTGTACTCGCCACAATGTCAACGAGAGTTCTGCCACCGTCGCGGTGGCTCCTAGCTTTGTCTCCCCGGTGACGTGACGGCCAAGCTGCGCCTCCACACTTGCCGGGGCGCGGCTGGTCGAAACCTACCAAGCCGCCGCCAGAGGCCCCTGCTGCAGTCACGGACACCGCGCGCGTTCGGCGCGTGCGCGGGGAAACGCGGACGGCGTCTGCAGCAGCTCTGCGCGTTGCCTCTTTGGTGCTGCTACAATTTCTTTCTCTCTCTCGCTCTAATTTTCTCTTTCTCTCTCCCGAGCAATGCGCGCGCCGCGCGCATGTTCTCCTTCCCTCTCCTTAACGTCCCAGGTCAATGCAACATCTGCACGGCCTTCCAGGTAGCAGAAAATAGCATCTCTTCCACTCTCTGAACCACTATATCTATATATCTGCACGGCACGGACAGGAGGCGAAGCGCACGCCGCTCCGCAAGGTGGTTGTTAGGCAACGCGTGGTGACGTCATCTTTCAGCGAGGTTTCTTGTACACGTTCCACGGATTGACGGTCTGGTTAAACAGCTCCGCTGTTAAAAGGAAAAGAGAAGTCTTAGGATTTGTTTCATTGGTTCACTTAGCCTCCAAAGCAGCACACGGGATATATGAGAGCCTCCGAAACGATATTCACTACTAGGGGTTATTTAACCTGCAGCCGTAGCCTGATGCGCGAGCCTTCTTGCATTCCGCACCCCGTGAATGACATCGCCGCTGCCGTCGGTATTGAACCTGCAACCTTGCATTCAGCAGGAGAACGTCCTGCCACTGCAGCCGCCACTACGGTTCATGAGATTAACACTCTGTATGCATTTGTAAGGCAATGGCTGGACTTATTGAAATCGTTCGCACGAACGAGAAAACAGGATATTTGCGGGAACATATTCTGAAAGAACAAAATAATATATCAAACACAAACCAGAGTCAAAACAACGCCTCCCATGCTCTGCCCCGTCCCTTTGCCCAAATATCTTCTTCAGAATCGCCTTTGTTCGAGCACACGAGGGATAAAACAGAAGAGAAGCAGGTCATGCAGGTCTGCGAACAGCGCGTACTGGTGGTACACAAGCACAACGAGGAACGCGGCACGAATTATTCAACAGGGGCTTGCTACTTAAAGGCTATCTGCCCGCACCGCGCGTTGTGATGCATGTTGTAATCGTCGCAGGAATTTAGCGAGACAAAATGAGAGAGACGACGACGATTTTTGCTTTGACTGAACTTTGGAGGAAGGAAAAAAAAACGACATCACAAAAGGAAAGCTCTTATGTGAATAGATAATGACCCGTATGAGTGTAAATGTAACAATGCATTAATAACGAGCTATACGGCTGGCGAGCGTGCTACATCGTGCAACATTTGCAAATGCGGTCTCCGGCGGGAAATAAATGACATTGGTGTGTTAAGAGTTGGCTTTTTTTTTAGGCTCGGTGCGCTCGGATGCAGCCAGCTTTTCCACATACAAAAATCTTCGTTCGCGTGGATGTCATACCTTATTTACGTTTTTATTTCTAGCTTTCCTGCGATGGCGCAAGTTATGTCGCTGGATTATCCGCCTCCTTTCGTACGCACAACGTCGCCGCGGCAGAAGAGGCCGCTATTGCCCTCGTCATCTGGGCATCGAGACAGGATGAGGAAATATACATTCTCGCAGATTGTCAATCGGCATGTCGAGCATACGCTAACGGCCATCCACATAAAGTAGCATGCGATATCCTAAATCGCCTCAACGAAATACCCCGCAACACGATAATCGGGAACACGAAGGTGTCGGCGGAAACCATCGTGCACGCACGATCGCTCGAGGTCACTGCAACCGGGCACTGCAAGAGACGGCAGAGGACCGCATTCCACAAGCACTATGCGTATTTACCATGAAGTACTGCAACACTACCGCCTTTCGAAAAGAACGATGCCGCCACCACACCCATCCCTCACCAGAGCTGAAAACGACGGCCTGGAGACATGCAGCTCCAGGCCAACACCTATATCCTCACTGCACGCTCCTGTACGGGATGTACCCCACCCTTAATCAACCCCTTGGTCCTTTCTGTACAGAGCGAGCTACCCTATACTACACCACATGGGCCTAATACGTGGAATATTACGTGGATTGTGTTTTAGCGAAACGAGTTGGAAGGTATATGGTTGCAAGCTTGCTCACGGTGTCAGCTTGTAGTCGTGTAGCACGGGTTCGCTTATTTCGTTCTGTTTTTTTTTCTGTTTTTTTTTTTGCATCAGGCCCATTCGTCAAGTGGATGGATATGTTATAGTATGTATGATAGTATGCTAGACACGGAATAGTTTACGTTCTCGTATCTGACATTTCTGAAGAAAATTCTCGCATGGAGTAAACGTTCTCTAAACTCGAATAAACTCACCGGAGAATTTAAAATTTACAATCAACTGTGCACTGCACTCGTCTCATGATTCTGAAAATGCAGTAAATCTACTTCAAACTGTATTTTTCACTGGCACAATTTATTGGAACTTGAAGGGGCAACAGTTCATGCCCCCCGAACGGCGCATGTTCATAACCGCCCGAAAGCTATACCTTCTCGTCCCGGGCGACGATTCTTGCGTCTTTCGTCTCTCGGCGGCTTGCAACGCTCGTCGGATTATTGTTATCGCAAATCCTCATGTTGCTCTCACCGGGCTAACGCCAAGCCGCGATAGTGAAGGTTGTGCAGCGCGAACTCGAGCCGCCAGATAAGCACGACGGAAACTGTCCGCGATGCTTCGAGCCGCGGCTACAAGCACGCAACTACACGAAAAAAAAAAAGTGCGAAAAAGGAAACGTGACTTCTCGTTCTTATGGAATAAAAATGCATTTTAATGTTAGTAACTTATGAATGTCAGAAATTATGCGTGTCCACGTGTATTTCGTTTCATTCCAAATCAAACTGAGGCGCTGTAGTCACAGCAGCAATAAAGCACTCATCCAACGCCTTCCGAATTTACTTCGTGCCCCGAAAAGTTGGCACAATGCAGCCCACATAGCTGCAACACTAAGTTGGCGGTTCATTAACTTTGCAAAAACTTAGATTAAGTCGTACAGCTTACCTCGTCTGCTGGGAAGCAAAACTTGGCCCGGTAGCTCCTGCCCGCACTGACGAACCACAGAGCTTGTTTTGCAAGGTCTTCGCAAACTGCGCACCATGCGGGATCCGCGCTTGAGGCAATAAAAAGTTGCGAAAAGCAGGCGAGCCCGTCATTACACAGCAAGATATAGAGGAAAGCAGCCGGCGATATGACAATATGGCGGCAAGAACGACAGTAGCCGAAGCAGTGGCGTTGGTATCAGTGTCTAAAAGACGCGCTTCGAAGAATCGTCAAAGCAGCTGAAATGGCCGCCAAAGCAATAACATTGAAAACGCGCCACCTATTGGGGAGCGAACGAAGCAGTCAAGATAAAAAATTGACGCAATAAGGTGTTAAAAAAAGTAATAAAAAAACGAACAAGAGAAGAGAACAGGTTTGGGCTACAGGATCATTATGCGATATACCGCATAATGAACTTCTGTCTTGCGTAAAAAATTGCATTGAGGATCACGGTGGCGTAGGTTTTATTAACTCTTCTGGCTTGTCCGTTGGCATTTTCATGTCACTCTTAGAGTTTTACCTAGGCAGCACCTTCATTACATTCAATGACGACCTGTTCATGCCAAAAAAAAAAAAAAAAATGGGGATACGCATCGGCTCACATGTTGCTCCTGTTGTATGCAACATTTTTCTTTCATGTATTGACTGTATTTTAGAGCGTGTGATTGACACGGACACTGTCCTCAAGATTTTTATAATACGTTGACGATTTCCTTGTGGTTTTGAAACGTTGTAACACTGTGTCTATGTCTCTGTCACGGAGCGGCATATTTTCGAATGGTTCGGACGCTGATTAACGACACGCCGAATTACGAGCGTCAAAAACATGGGCTCCTGACTGTGCAGCGTATAATTTACTCGACATCGACACGCCGAATTACGGGCGTCAAAAGCGTCGTGGCCGCTCGGGGTGCCATCTCGATTCGAGACGCGACACGCCGATTACGGACCCAGAAGTGTGCGTGTACGTCTGCGTGGTATGCCGGGTTCGACCTTGGCCCTTGACATTGGGAGAGAGGAGAATCTGTGGTTCTTCGTCCATGGTGAAAGGGTCGCGGCCAAGACTGTTGGGAGCTAGGAGCCGTGAATTCGGAGAACTCTACATCCCGGCAGTTTCCCTACATAGGGAACTAGGGAAATGAGAGTCTATTTAAGCGCAGGTTTTGGGCCCTGCTGATTAGTCTAGAAGCTGATCCTGTAATCTGCGGAGAAGTAGTCAAGGAGCTAGCGCCGTCCAGTATCGCCTGGGCCACCTAGCCGCGTCGGAACTCCAAGTAACTAGTTGACGTACGAGACGTCTAACCAGCGTCTGCAACGAAGTCCTCGGTAGTCCGCCTCAAGTTAGCTCAACCTGCTTGAGGGAAGTCGTCGGATCTAGACTCCCGGGAAACCCAGCCCACCAATTCGCATCAACCTCGACAATATCGGACCGCCAGCCTTCTTCGGGAAAGCTCTGTGCACCGACTTCACGGTCTATGGACTTGCTGCTGCTGCCCGGCCAAGCGTATGACACCATTTGTTTCCTTTTGAACTTTGATTTCTTTTGAACTTTGCTTTATGGCATCTTCGAGTGGTCGTTTCAGAGCGCTCTGGCCGTGCTACAAAAGTGGTGAAAAACGACTTTAAAGCTGTATTACGACTATAACCGGGTATGGAAGTGATGCTCCTGCTTCGTTATCATCAGAGGGACCCGTTTCTGCAAACGGTAACGCTAAGTAAGCGTTTTACACGACCTTTGTAGCGCTACCAGAGCGCTCTAACGCGACCAGCCGAGGATGCCATTAGTGAAATGCTGATAAGTGTATTCTTGTGTATTTGATCCTCGCACTGTTTCATTTGTATATCTACTGTTAATTGCTCGTAGTTATTTGCCGTCATCATTGTGTTATATTAAGCTCAGGTGTGTTAGTCTGTCTTGTGTTTTTTATTATTGTATTTTATTAATTTGTGTGTATTTATCAGCCGATAAATATCTTGTTTTTTTGTTTACTCCCGACTCTGACTCTCTTCACTGTGTTCGCTTGAGTACGGAACGACCAACCAGCCTGTCTACCCCGTCGATCGACTTCGCGTGACGACAAATCGGGGACAGCTGTGACAGTCTCATGTAGTAGATTCGGTTTCATCCCTATCCAGACAGCTTGGAAAAGGGTTAACCTTTACCCATGAACTACCTTTGAACATGCACCTGCAGTTTTTAGAAATTTGTATGACCTTAGGCGAGCGACATGTTTGCTGGCAATATAAACCCAGAGCGCGAAAAGATTTACCATCGTTCGATTCCGCGAACTCTAAACTTGTCAAAAGGGATATAGTGTCTTCGGTGTGCGCTCATGAAGACATGCGAACACACGATGGAAGAGCGCTTTCAATTGCAAGAATCGCGGCTGGTTTCAGCCAGCTTCCCTTCTTCGGTCCTTATCAGTGTGTCCGAGATGCTGCTCCAGAGGTTGAAGGGCGTTAGCAGAGGGCCCGGTCAGCAGCAGAGAAATAAGAAAAGAGCGCTATTTGTGCCGTACATGCACAAGGTCTCGCACAACCTGAAAAAGGTTGCCGATCGGCACGACGTGCCTGTGGCTTGCTCTGCGCCTAATAATCTGTCGAGGCTTTGCGCCCGCATTGCCTCTCAAAGGGCCAAGGCTGTGTACACAAAGGAGCACACCAGGTCTTTTCCGCGCTGTGACGTCGGCACAGTCTACGAGATACCTTTGGATTGCGGCCGAGTATATATCGGCCAAACTGGACGTTTCACTAACGACCGATTAAGGGGGCAGAAAAATTATCGATGAAAAACGGTACAGGTTCGCACCTGCCCTTTCATTGTGCTTCGTGTGGCTACGAGCCGCAGTTTGGGGACACGCGTCTACTAGGTAAGAATCAGGGAACACTGGCACGTGAATTGCTGGAGGCGTTTTTCATAAATAAAAAGGGTGATGCTTGTGTCAGTGTCCCGTCGGCCTCATTGCACAATAACGAGTGCCAATTTTAACGCGATAGCGTTTAGGGCCCCGTGTCGCAGAAAATCCGGCGTCGGCATTCGCGCCCGCGGCCAAGAAAATCATCCCCAACCACGTTTACGTATGCCACACCATTATATCTTTAATGTTGCTCATAACTTGTCTTGCATTCTTGGCAAAGCTATTCCTCGGAATTTTGAGAATGACAATCCACAAACAAATGTCATGAAACAAAACACACAGCGCATGCCTTTTATGTTAAATCTTCTCAGACTGAAATATTAAAATTGCGAAACAAATACGGAAACCTGAAAATGATGTAATTTCTTTGGCGTGGTTGCGCACTATCTCCGGGATCGGCCCACGCAAGAGGCCGCGTTTCCACCAGAAAGCTCGCCTACCTGCATAGCGTTCGCCGTCAGTGTTTGCCGGTAGCCATTACGGTTGCATAAGCTGCAGTCGTCGGGAACCATGAGTAGCAGTCAGGGATCTTTGAATGCTATCGCGTTCCACTCTTAAAAGCGAAGCTTAAGGTGGCGGTTCCACTCCGGCGGCACGCGCCCCCCGTTTTCAGTACTTTTGGAGCAACCGTGGCGGCTCTTCTAGTGAAGATATAAAGTGGTGGTATATACCATAAAAAAGCTCCATACTTGTAGATTCAAACTATATATAATATAAAGTAATTGATTATTGTGATTTAGAAATAAACTTTCAAGAACAAGCATGAGATACATGGGTTTTGCGAACTGTGTCTCAGTTGTGGCCATATTTATAAAAAACTACCGCACTTACTGCATTGCGGCTTGCTCTGTAGCTTTAGGACATATTTATCTAGTTCCCAGACGTAGCAAAATAAGTTTGAATTTTTATTTTTTGGATAATTTGCTTTTGAAAATTGCCAAATATTGCAATCTTCTGTTGTAAACAGCCCGGCAACTACATGCTCAAGGAAGCTAAGTTTTGGATAAAGTAGAGTTCAAGGAAGTTCCATTTAGGACACAAAATTTCATTCACGTACCTCTATTAGTTTTAAACCTCAGCTTCGTAGCTTTAGTACCTTCCCGCAAAAATAAAAGCAGAATTCTAAATATTAGTCAATTTCGGCCGCATTATTAGAAAATCTAATAAAGTTACATGATTGAAATTTTGCGTCCTAAATGCAAATTTCTTGACCTCTACTTGATCCAAAATTTAGCTTCCTTGAGCATGTATTTGCCGGGCTGTTTACAGCACAAGATTGCAATATTTGGCAATTTTCAAAAGCAAATTATCCAAAAAGTAAAAGCTCAAAATTATTTTTCTACGTCTAGGAACTAGATAAATATGTCCTAAAGCTACAGAGCAAGCCGCAATGCAGTAAGTGCGGTAGTTTTTTCTAAATATGGTCACAACTGAGACACAGTTCGCAAAACCCATGTATATCATGCTTGTTCTTGAACGTTTATTTCTAAATCACAATAATCAATTACTTTATATTATATTGTTGCGCAAAAGCGTATATTTACAAATATTTACAAAATAGGCGAGTAGCACAGGCGTAGCAGCAACCAGCCAAGATGGCGAGGAGCAACCTCTACTTCCTCTTCTTCAGTGCCGGCCTAATGCTGACCTCTGCTTCGGTGCCGGTCTTCTTCTTCTGTCTCGCGGCATTACCCCCCCGGGCGAAAACACGCGCCCCGTCCGGGCAGGTCAGAGTAAAGCCCCTATATTTATAAAAGTAGCGCCATCCACTTCCCTCCTCCTCCGTTCCACTATCGCGCTCGGCGCGACCAGCGCGATCGAGGCGCGATATCGACAGTGGCGCCGCCTGCGTCGGGCCTGCCGCGGCAGACGACAGCTAACGCGCTACCAGAGGAAATCCGAGGAAAACTTCGATCGCGCCCTGCGGAGACGTTTTTGAGGCGCGATTTTGCTTCGTCAGTCAGTAACTGGTCTTAATAATGCCGTTTTGGAAGTAGCAACGCGACGATGCGAGACGGCGCAAATATCAAGTGTGCAGCAAGCGTTTGCGCACGCCGGATGGTAAACAAAAAAAGCCTTTTGCCCTCGCCTTGTCGGTTGCGGCAACTTAAGGCGCAGCAGCATGTCATCACAACGAAGTTCTTGTCCCTAACACGTTTGATCCGTTTGTGCGTACAGCACTTTCGTCGCACAGGCCCGAGAATGGCAGTCGGAGCGCGCTGGAAAGAAAAAAATATACAAAAGCGCGACGCGAACTTCCACGTGACACGGATTGGCCAATGGGGGAGCGGAGGAGGCTGGGGCGACAGGAGGCGGCTAAGAGAGGGCGAGGAGGAAGCGCCGGGGTGAGCGCGGTGGCGGCAAGATCTAAGAATGGCGCTACTTTTATAAATATAGGGGCTTTAGGTCAGAGTGCATCATCAGCGGACGGGTGATACGGCTTTAGCCGGGCAACATAACCTACGTCAGTCTTGACCGGCGCTGAAGATAACATTGGCTGCGCCGGTGCAATCTCATACGTCACGTCGGTAACTTGACGCAGAACGCGATAAGGACCATGGTAGCGTGGTAGAAGCTTCGCGGAGAGACCAACGTGTCGAGTTGGCGACCAGAGAAGCACTAAGGATCCAGGAGCGTAATATACATCCTTGTGACGGCAATCGTAGCGGTTCTTCTTAAAGCCCCTATATTTATAAAAGTAGCGCCATTCTTAGATCTTGCCGCCACCGCGCTCACCCCGGCACTTCCTCCTCGCCCTCTCTTAGCCGCCTCCTGTCGCCCCAGCCTCCTCCGCTCCCCCATTGGCCAATCCGTGTCACGTGGAAGTTCGCGTCGCGCTTTTGTATATTTTTTTCTTTCCAGCGCGCTCCGACTGCCATTCTCGGGCCTGTGCGACGAAAGTGCTGTACGCACAAACGGATCAAACGTGTTAGGGACAAGAACTTCGTTGTGATGGCATGCTGCTGCGCCTTAAGTTGCCGCAACCGACAAGGCGAGCGCAAAAGGCTTTTTTTGTTTACCATCCGGCGTGCGCAAACGCTTGCTGCACACTTGATATTTGCGCCGTGTCGCATCGTCGCGTTGCTACTTCCAAAACGGCATTATTAAGAGCAGTTACTGACTGACGAAGCAAAATCGCGCCTCAAAAACGTCTCCGCAGGTCGCGATTGAAGTTTTCCTCGGATTTCCTCTAGTAGCGCGTTAGCTGTCCTCTGCCACGGCAGGCCCGACGCAGGCGGCGCCACTGTCGATATCGCGTCTCGATCGCGCTGGTCGCGCCGAGCGCGATAGTGGAACGGAGGAGGAGGGAAGTGGATGGCGCTACTTTTATAAATATAGGGTTTTAGTTCTTCTGTGACACCATGCGACATCTGAAGGCGGTCGCGCGCGATATGACGCGCAGCTTCCGCCCTTTCGATGGCATCTTGTGCGTACTCCGATGGTTGTCGTGGAGCGGCTGGTAGTAAAGTATCCATAGGCAGTGTCGGTTCCCGGCCAAAAAGAAGATAAAACGGTGAACAACCTGCCGTATCGTGGCGTGACGAATTATAGGCAAATGTAACAAAGGGCAATGCAGCATCCCAGTCACGGCGGTCGGCGGAAACATACATGGACAGCATGTCGGTCATGGTGCGATTCAGGCGTTCGGTGAGGCCGTTTGTCTGAGGGTGATTGGCGGTGGTGACTTTGTGTTTCGTGGAGCATGAGCGTAGAAGGTTATCGATGACACGGGACAAGAAGTAAGGGATCACGATCGGTGAGCAGTTGACGAGGCGCTCCATGATGCAGAATAACATCGTGAAGGAGGAAGTCGGCAATATCGGTAGCACAGCTTGTTGGAAGTGCGCGCGTAATAGCGTAACGCGTGGCATAGTCTGTCGCGACAGCGACCCATTTGTTCCCTGATGCTGATGTAGGGAAAGGTCCGAGCAAATCGAGGCCGACGCGGAAGAACGGCTCCACTGGGACATCGATAGGCTGAAGAAGGCCGGCGGGAAGCGTCGGTGGTCTCTTGCGTCGCTGGCAAAGTTCGCAGCGGCCAACATACTTCTGTACGGAGCGATAAAGCCCAGGCCAAAAGAAACGACGCCGCACGCGATCATAAGTGCGTGTTACACCAAGATGACCTGCTGTAGGTTCGTCGTGAAGCTGCTGGAGGACAGTAGTACGCATGTGGGAGGGCACCACAAGCAAGTGTTCAGGGCCTTCGGAGTACACTGTGGCTTTATAATGTTCCATTATGTAAGGTAAACATCCGGAGTGACTCGTCACGGCGCCCGGAACTGAGACGGTTGATGATGGAACGTAACGCCGGATAACGCCGCTGTTCATCGCCGAAATGAATTAACTGAGATATAGAAAGGACACAGGCATCGGTTTCAGGGTTGGTGCTGTCGGGTGGATCCACGGGATAACGGGACAGGCAGTCCGCGTCCTGCATGTAATTGGCCTGACTTGTGGATGACGGAAAACGAGTACTCTTGTAATCGCAAAGCCCAGCGTCCGAGACGGCCGGTAGGATCTTTCAGCGAGGAAAGCCAGCAGAGCACATGGTGGTCAGTGACTACCGTGAATGGGCGGCCAAAGAGGTACGGCCGAAATTTGGAGATTGCCCAAACAAGGGCAAGGCATTCACGCTCGGTAATTGAGTAATTGCGTTCTGGGGCTGAGAGCAGGCGGCTGGCGTACGCTATGACGCAGTCACGACAATGCTGGCGCTGGGCAAGGACAGCTCCGATTAGAGCACTGCACGGGCTCGGGCTTACCCCTAAGCCCGGGCCCGGCCCGGCCCGTGGGCCGGGCCGGGCCGGGTAGAGGAGTTTTTTCACGGGCTCGGGCCGGGCTCGGGCACGGCGTGTGCTTTTTGACGCGGGCCCGGGCCGGGCTCGGGCTTTCTGCGAGTTATTCTCGGGCTTCTCAACTCTGAAAAACATGTATTTTTCGGTCTCGGGCCGGGTTCGGGCCGGTTTCGAGTCGGGCTCGGGCTTAAGGTAAAGGGGTGGCGGGCCGGGCCGGGCGGGTAACGTAGATTATTTCCGGGCCGGGCCCGGGTCTTGCCAGAAAAGTTTTGATTGGGCTCGGGCGGGCCGCCCAATGTAAAAACGGGCCCGGGCCGGGCCCGGGCCGCAAAAATCGGCCCGTGCAGTGCTCTAGCTCCGATTCCGTATCCACTGGCATCCGTCCGAACTTCCGTAGGAGCAGATGGGTCGAAGTGTGCCAACAGAGGAGAAGTCGTCAGAAGGCGGATAAGCGCAGAAGAGGCATGAGCTTCTAGATGGCCCTAGACGAAAGGCGTATATTTCTTGAGAAGGTCGGTGAGCGGACGAGCGATGTCAGCGAAATTTTTGACAAAGCGACGAAAATATGAACATAAGCCAATGAAGGAGCGAACGTCTTTGGTTGAGCAAGGTGTAGGGAAATGCTTCACGGCACGAATTTTTTCTGGATCAGGTCGGATTCTTACACCATTAACAAGGTGGCCGAGCACTGTTATTTCGCACTGTAGTTTGAATCTACAAGGATGGAGCTTTTTTATGGTATATACCACCACTTTATATCTTAACTAGAAGAGCCGCCATGGTTGCTCCAAAAGTACTGAAAACGGGGGGCGCGTGCCGCCGGAGTGGGACCGCCACCTTAAGCGTCCTCCAAATTTTTCAGATGAACTACGTTGATTTATATATCTTTTTTATTTCTGTGCATGGTTCTGCGCATGGTTTTCTGCGCGATGGTTCTGCTCATGTCAATGCTGTGTGAATAAAATATGGGTGTTTCTGTGTAATAAATTCAGTTGCAAGTTGGCGCTCTTCCTGTCCCTTCGTCTTTCCTCTTAGTTTTGTTGCGCCAGAACCACATTTCAAACATGAACAAACTAGCCCAACATCGCATTCTCATGTACGGTGCAGTTTAGCACGGACCGCTGAGCCTGCGCAGTCATATTGAGTTGTCACAATACGGGGTGCAACGTTTTGTGAGAAAGCGCAAGGGCGCCTCCACCTCCCATAGCACGTGAGCGCATCGTGCGATGCTGTGGCATCTAATTTGCGGGCCACCACGCTTTGCGATCGCGCACCGGCTCCGCGTCGAGTAGTGTGCGCGTGCGGAGATTTCATGAATATGTTAATGAGCGACTCGGCACGCACGGCTGGCTCTCGATGGGGAATCAACGAGTAGCCAGGTTTCGCGATTTTTTTTTTTTTCGGTGGGTTAGGAGAAGGGGAGTAGGGGGAGTGTCTAGAAACCTTGTGTCTGCCTTTCTTTCTCCATAAACGGCCGTGCGGCGTATTTTTCACAAGTTCACACGACATGCAGGTAACACGTACGCCCGCATTTTAAAGCCATAACTACGAAATTTCACGCAAGAATTACTAGTAGAGGAAACTCTGCCACTAGTGTCTACGGAAACTGCAAGCATGGCGCTCCAGCCAGTGTGCGAGTGATGGCTGCTACGTGGATTTGCCTAAGCCAAAGTCCTTCTGACTTCGAACGGTCCTGTGACTTGATCATCTTCAACAATATATTGCATCATAAACGCAACTATTCGCAAAGGCTGTGCACGCGCGCTGAACGCTGAAACTAGTTGCCTTCCTGTGTTAAAGAAGAAGAGTTATTGGTCGGAAATTTCAATAGTTAGAACATAATAAAAGGAAACTTGTGTACTGGAGCGCAATATCATGCCTGGGAGTCAACCAGTGCGCATGTGTAACACGCCCACTGCTTATCGCAATGCTCCTTATATACTCGGCTGCGTTTCTGAATAAAGCGCTTTTGTTACCTGCCACTCGTCTGGCCTGCAACTTTCACAAGAACGTCTGGAACCCCAAGCACAAAAACTGGATTGACCACGTGGCTGTACGACCTAGTCGAAGAAGGAAATAAACAACAGTAGGAGGGAGCAAGACGTCACGCAGCTAGCATTCACAAGTCAACTCTCCGTGGATTCACCCTCCTTGTCTTTTTCTCTCTCGGGAAGACCGCCCAACACGTGGCCCCCTGCTCGGAGAACTCGGCCCAGTGTGCTTGGTTCCCGGTAGGTTTTAATGAAGGAGTAGCTGTTCTGGCCTTTTGCCAACCGCTCTGTGCACGTTTTCTCTCGATCATCACCATGAGCCACTGCAGGACCGAAGCCTCTATCAGCGATCTTCATTTACCCCTGTATTGCACTAGCTAACCTCCCATCGTATGCGTACAAATAGCCTAATTTCTATGAATGTATACTTTTTTCTTTCTTCGGCGGACTTCCTGTAAGGCGTATGCATGAAAGGTTTAGAAAACGGCGTCAAATAAATGCATGCAGCCCTGTTTGTTGCAGGTGCTGCAGGAATGAATTCACGCACTTCTTCATTATACAACGGGTAACGTCCTCCGGCACATACGGCTTTAGTTTGCCCTCCTTAAGCATCTGGTGTCTAATGTCCTTAGTACCATGCATGAGTATGTTTTTCTACAGGGTGTCTCAATTTTCATGCACCAAAACTCAAAAATATGAAAATGCCACGTAGCTGGATAGAACTAAGATAATGTTGTTTGTCGTCGCTTGGAGATACTCAAATTATTTTCGCATTCCGCCTAATTACGTAATTAGTGTTAATTAATGAATCAACTTCTCACATTACAATTAGAGGAAAAGTGTCAATGAGTAAGTTGTAGAGCAACATGAGAAACCTCCGATACAGCTTTCTTTTGCTCTATACGTGCTAGATAAAAGTGTTTTTCCGAGCGTGAAAGATGCCCGCGAATACACGCAATGTGCCCGGAGCGGCCAGTCGTGCGGCAATTTTGCGCGTAAGGTCCTGAATCATTTGTCGCCAGTCATCACCAGCGATGCTGAACCGGAAAATGTCATCTGCAAACCGCAGGCTGCTGAAATATTCGCCATTGATATTCACTCCTAATCATTTCCAGTGTAATAGGTTAACTACTTCTTCTAAGCGAAGCATTTGGAGAATAGCATTTCTCCCGATATGCTCGCGCAAATTGGGCCATTCATATCGCAAGGCACCTATATTCATCCATAGTCTACGCTGCACCGCGTGCTTGCGTGGCAGCCGAATGTTGCTCACGCATCCGTTGCCTCATCGGATGAGAGTGCGTCTAGCACGCCGGTAGAAGAAATGTGACAGCGACAAGTGCCCCACGTCGCAAAAAGATCAGGCGTCGGTGTCGGAGTCGGCGTAAGCATCGGCGTCTGGCGGAAATAATCATGCCGATTATTACATTCTGTACATTCAGCATAACCGTAAACTATCTATGTGGCTGACTGCACATCCATGATGGTTCTCCAGGAGACACTGGAGAGCTTTTAGTTTGTCCGTAAACTTCTTGACGTTTAAGACTTACCGGGTTACCGGAACCGTGGATGGCAGTAGGAAAGATGGCAGTGACGTCTAGTGACGCTTTGACTAAATATAATGCATTTGAAAAAAAAAAACATTGTGCCGCGTGAACGTTCTCGTCAACGCAAGTCGCAAGAGGACTGCACCGTTAACGATTACGTCGCTAGGAACGCTTTACACAAGCAGTTAAGTTGTATATGGTAGGTCGCTGCAGATTATGCTGTGTGTTCTCCGGTGAAGCTCTGCGTCATAAGATATCGCTACCAGAGTTGTTCCTGCATCCGGTATTTCGCAAACGCCAGTACATTTACAGGCAAGTTAAATCTAAGCGTATGCCGTATACCGTCACGACCGCATAAGGGTTCGGCAGAACGTTGCCACGTTCCTAAAAACCGAGGAACGTCGTTATAATGCAGCTCTTCGCCAAAAACAGGAAGTATGCGGAACGTGACCATAGCCTAAACAAGCCGTGCCGACAGCGGGCGAACCGAGAGAGGTTCACGCCCGCCTCAAATAAGGGTAGCCCATTGTTCGGCGAAAAGAGCTTGCAGAACAAAGCCTACGGGAACGTGTACACAACCTGGCGGTGGCGGAGACCCCTGCCTTTGGCATCTGTAGAGCAACGCAGAAACCGTTGGCACGTGCATAAAGCGAAGCCCCATATATGGCTAAGGCCTGTCTATTGGCACAGCAGTCAGACGAGGGAAGGGAGTTGCAGGCAATAGCGATGGCAGGGTGCACCTTGTTGATTCGTTGCCGTTGCGTGTCTTCTCGTTTGTAGCGCATGTTTACTTTGCGAGTGACAAGACCTTTTGTTTCGTTTTCCTCTTTTTTGCATTCTTTTGTAATTAGTGCGGCCAGCAGGTTTTTTTTTTTCTGTTCCTACTGCCGCATTTTGTTCTCTGTCGTTGTATTGTTGTCGGTGTCTTCGTGGCGTGTCGTCTTTTTTTCCCCTTCGTATTTATCTCCCATCTACCATCTTCAACCTCTGTTTCTATCCCCTGCTTCCTGAAGAGTATGCAGGCGTTGTGCCTCTTTCTGTCTATTGTATATATGTTTCATATCTAATAACAACAACAATAATTATTATTATTACTAATGACCCAGGAAGTGGCTGTTCACTTAAGTTGGCTCGAACAAAAAGGAAAGAAGGAAGTTCTCGTCACTGACAATGTGCGACATGATATATTGTAAGTACGCTTGCTTGATTACGTAATTAAATTTTCAGTTGTCGTTCAAGCTTTACCTGGCGGACAATATATCCTGTTTATCCACCACTGCAGTTATGTCAAGCCACAAACTTTTATCAGTATCCTGTTTCTGCTTTTGGCAAGTTTCTTACCCTTCAACCTGCAGGGAAATGGACTTGGAGCATGAAAATACACACATAGTATGTAGCTTTCAGTAGGCTGCTGTGGTGCACCTGAAGATAGGATATTTTTCAAAGCCTTGCACCTTTAAGGAGTACTTTTGCTATTGACTAATAATCATTTTTTAATTTTGATTCGGCAAGAACTCTGTGTGGACATTGCCCGACTGCCAAAGAATAAGCTCACATTGAAGAGAGCGCATTTACGATTGAACTGTCTTTTGTGAAGCATCACAAAGGTGCATCATGTGTCATATAAATTAAAGAAGTGGTACCTGTTGGCTGGTACAATAATCAGGAGGGCACACAACACCTCCAAAGGACACGTGTGGTTTCTAGCCGCATTTCTGAAACATTCGAGTTGTGAAGTTTGAATCTTTCTCCACTCTTAAGTCGATACTATTTGCTATTAAAATAGTTCATCACCGGCTTGCCCATAAACCTCTGCCTCCTATCATGGCCAAATAAGTAAGATAACTGAATTAAATGTATATGCTGGAATGTTTTGATTTGACAGTTAATATACAGCATTAGATTAATTGTACACTGCAACCCATTCTTCTTTTTTATACTTTCTGTAATGACCCTGCCCTCTGTTACATCATGACTGAATGTCAAGATAACTGCAGAGCTTGTTCCTATTGTTGCCGAAAGTGTGAAGTGCACATTTGAAACTGTAAAAAGAAGAGAAATTGAGGATGTTGTCAAAACGTGGCTGAGACACGCTGGGGAGAAGCTTAGAAAAAATTAAAAAAAAAAACAGTCTGAGAAAGTCATTGGTGAGTATTTCTTCTGATGGGTGCTCATAATTGTTAAATTTATGTTTACACCTAATAATATTTAATTTTAAATATTCTTCAAAGGTTTTTTTGCAGACGATCCGATAGGTGCTTGAAAATGCACTGAGAAACATGATTATATTTGGGCAGTTTAACATTATTTGGTGGAGTAACCATACAGGCTACAGGTTTTATATGCTGGTACCCTTCAGTTTGCATGAAGTGGCCACTTACCATATTTATTTGAATAAAAGGCGAGGTTTATTGCTGAAATCCTTAGCCTTGAAGCCACCACCCGCACCTTATATGCGAGGCTGATAGATTGAGTTACTTTTTCATTATCACGGCAGCAACGCCATGTCTCTGGGGATCCTACAGCAGCGAGAGTTGTAGCAAGCAATAAGCTTTGGCAGTTAAGGCAGTACGGTACTCTGTGTATATTCCACATCGAACATTCAAAAATAAAATTGAACAATAAAGAGAAAGTGAGGGTTATACGTGAATTTTGCCTCGAAATGTGGCTTCGAGGCAGTGTGCGACGCGCTGCTGCAAAACCACACCATGAGGCTAAAATTCGCAAATAATCCTGAACCAGTCACTCTTGTTTATTCCGGGGGCTTCCTACCGCCTATACCTTCAGGAGTAATATTAGGCGCTGTGCTATTCAATATTTCTAGCGACTCCCGCCAGGTCTCCATAATTCGTCAGCTACTCTATATCACCTTATATTAGTGTTCATACTAATTTCTTTTTTGGGTCCCCCCCACTACACCTTTGCCTTATAATCAAATAAATATGGCATATGCTTAGAACTACACAAAGTTGAGCTAGTTGGTAGGGATTCATCGTGAAAGAAAGTTATTTATGTTGCCTGGTTCTCTTGTGTCCGTGCTTGCACGGCTGACCTTCTTTCATGATAGTATATGCCTTCACTTGTTCCTCATTGAGTTCATTTCCGAAATCTCCCTCCCTTTTAATTAACGAGTACACTTTGAATTGCAAAGTGGCTGGCATGTCTTTTCATACGTGTTTGCCTCGTTTCTCTTGTAAAAGTAAGTCTGAGACCCTGAATCTGTGATGCATTGTGCATCTTTTCTAGGGCTGCTGGAGTGACGAGGCAGGCCTCACTGAAGTTCAGCATGTGCCAACCACAGCGCAGAGGACTTTTTTTGCCACAACTTTTCTTTTTGAGGATAATTTTCTGATTTTAATACTCATTTTTGCTTTTCAGTTTTTAATGTTCCAGGATTGTATTTTAATTGCTCATTTTTTTAGTCATTTTTAGTCAATTGCACTTTATTACATATGGCTGTAGCAGGTAGGCAATTTTTTGTCATCAAGAGTGCTCTCTTATGTATTCGTGTTTTTATAATAAATTTTATATTTAAGATATTGCGGGCCTTTGTTTTGCGAAAAGAAGCATGTTACACATTGAATTGTGATGTGTACGTGAGATATTTGATGAGTACGTCAGCAGTGAGATTTACACAAATAATTCCATGTTACAACACAACCATATAATCACGTTCATGGCTTATTTAGATGTGGACGTGAGCACATCCTGGAGACATACCTTGGTGGTCTAGAGATGGTCCTGGCACAATGTCAAAAAAAATGTCACAGTTTCGCCCTAAGGGCGAAGCAATGAATGCGATAGCAACACAGCAATGTCATACGAAGTAAGGTGAGCGGCTTTGGTAGCAATATGAATTGTAGTAAACATGAGCTGATTAAGTAAGCAGGTGTGCTGCGGCGTAAGTAGACTGACATGAAGAGAGACTCGATGACCAAGAGAAGGCGCGTGTGAAACGGTGGTGTTGATGAGAAGCGCTTCCCGTGGGCAGCGCGCGTGCGAAGGGACACACCTGTAGCGGTGCACTGGCGATCCGGGCAGCATTACATGTGTAGCGTGCGTTGGAAAATGTGGCCCGACTATTACTAACTGAATGAACAAGCGTGGTGTGAGCGCGCACAAACAAACACGAATAGATTACACTGAATGATTGCAGACAACGACTGTCAAAACGCTGGCAGCAAGCATACGCCGCAGCGGGCGAAGGTACGTGCAGTCTATCGCTTCAACGGAAACTGAGCGGCGAATGCACGGCGCATAAAGGTCAGAGCCGTGTGGAGATAAGAGACGGTGCGGACAAGCGACGAGCGCGGGTGTTGGCAGCGTAGAAGTGCCCCCCCCCCCCCCCCCGCTCCCTCCGGCGCTGGCTTCCCGCTTCGTTGCTTGCGCGTGGGAGATTGAGTGCGTTCGCTCTCCGTGATAGCGCGCGTCCCCGCACGCTTCCGCTTGGGCATACGGCGCGCGGTGAAGATTTTATCTATACGGAACCTCACGGCGACGGCGACGGCGACGCCGACGGCAGAAACCGGTTGAAGTGTCCATATAATTGCTATCGCAATAAAAGAAAACGTTCACGGTATATGATTTGGAGAAAGAAATGGATTTCGGTGCAGTGACATTTACGCAAGTAATTCCATTGTACAGCACCAGTATGTAATCACATTCACAACTTGTTTAAATGGGCAGGAGCACATCCTGGAAAGGTACACAATTGGTCCAGAGATGGTCCTTACACCATGTCCGAAGAACGTTGACAGTATGTTCTTTGGACGGACACATGGATCCGAGTAGGATCAGTTGAGGACATTTTAGGATGACCTGAGGATGTTGAAACATCCGCGATTCCACATTCTGTGGACAACCTCAGGATGTCTTTGCGTTGTCTGGGTAGCTATTTTTCTATCTTTGTATTGTTCCCCGTCCTACAGCTCTGTTCACTTGTCCTATTTGCCATGTGCGCATAATGTTGTTATACAATGCGTAATTCATATCGTGCGTAGCTCCTATCACGATTCTGCTCCACACACATTGGTCGAGTCTCTTACGGTGATTAAAGGTGGACGTCATGCGCATCGTTACCTGGCGCATTGTGCATGTTTGCAGTTTTTTGTATCTTCTATGTATAACCGTATAAATTTACTGCCGAATAATTTTGCGCATGCGCGGCAACGTTTTAGAAATGCTTAAAATGGCTGCTAATCTCTTGTTACATGTGACATTGACGAAGGCTGGCCCACGAGCCGACACGTTTGCCAGTGAAAGAAAACGTGGTTCCACGTACGCCGTGTTTATTCTTTTGTGATATATATATATACAGGGTGTTTCAGCAAACACTTTCAAAATTTATTTAAGGTTGCCTGTGGCAGATCGCCCAATTCTAGTTAATGAGCTGGTCTACTCGAAGAGGCGGACATTACTTGCACAAAAATTGAAATGCATAATCGACTGATTAACAAAAATGTACTAATTAAGTTTTTAACTAAATACCTCATGACCGATATTGCAATTTACAAATTGTAGCCGGGGAGCTCGCAAGGCGGATCCATTTGGAATTAATTCTAAGGATGCCACCAGTTTCGAGATAATAATTCCCGAACTTTGCGGAGAAATGCATTGGCGTTCCAGTTAATTTTGTGCGTCAATGCATAAAGCGACGTTTTGTTAAGAACCTAACTGGAACGCCAATGCATTTCTCCGCAAAGTTCGGGAATTATTATCTCGAAACTGGTGTCATCCCGAGAATTCGTTCCAAGTGGATCCGACTTGTGAACTCCACGGCTACAATTTGTAAATTGCAATATGGGCCATCAGGTCATTAGTTAAAAACGTAATTAGTGAATTTCTGTTAATTATTCGATTATGCATTTCAATTTCTTGTGCAAGTAATGTCCGCCTCTTCGAGTAGAACAGCTCATGAACTAGAATTGTGCGATCTGCCACAGGCAACCTTTAAGAATTTTTGAAAGTCTTCGCTGAAACACCCTGTATATATATATATATATATATATATATATATATATATATATATATATATATATATATATATATCACAAAAGAATAAACACGGCGTACGTGGAACCACGTTCTCTTTCACTGGCAAACGTGTCGGCTCGTGGGCCAGCCTTCGTCAATGTCACATGTAACAAGAGATTAGCAGCAATTTTAAATATATATATATATATATATATATATATATATATATATATATATATAGGGTGTTTCAGCGAACACTTTCAAAATTTATTTAAGGTTGCCTGTGGCAGATATAGCCCAATTCTAGTTAGTAAGCTGGTCTACTCGAAGAGGTGGACATTACTTGCACAAAAAATTGAAATGCTTAATCGACTAATTAACAAACATTTACTAATTAAGTTTTTCACTAATCACCTGATGGCCCATATTGCAATTTACAAATTGTAGCCGTGGAGTTCGCAAGGCGGATCCACTTGGAACGAATTCTCGGGATGACACCAGTTTCGAGATATTAATTCCCGAACTTTGCGGAGAAGTGCATTGGCGTTCCAGTTAATTTTGTGCTTCAATGCATAAAGCGACGTTAAGAACCTAACTGGAACGCCAATACATTTATCCGCAAAGTTCGGGAATTAATATCTCGAAACTGGTGTCATCCCGAGAATTCGTTCCAAGTGGATCCGCCTTGCGAACTCCATGGCTACAATTTGTAAATTGCAATATGTGCCATCACGTAATTAGTTAAAACTTAATTAGTGAATTTCTGTTAATTATTCGATTATGCATTTCAATTTCTTGTGAAAGTAATGTCCGCCTCTTCGAGTAGACCAGCTCATGAACTAGAATTGTGCTATTTGCTGCAGCCAACCTTTAAGAATTCTTCAAAGTGTTCGCTGAAACACCCTGTATGTATATATATATTCATCGCTATGATCCCTAGAAGACGAACGAAAATTTTCGCATCGACCGCATGGCATTGATGCACACGCTCCCTTGGCCCACACTGCAATCGCCCTGCCCACTAGAGCGATCTCACGGCTGGTGCCGCAGCTGCCATCCGCGCTGTCTTCTTTAGTGTGGGGCAGGTGGCGATAGCAGTCCCGTGTCTCTCGCTTATGGCGCGGTTTTCGTAATAGTTTACTGTAGTCCAAAGTGTATTATAACATCTTTAGAAAAATTACTAGGGGTCCCTTATGCTACAACTAAGACGACTTGAAGGCGAAAGCCCGAGCGCCGCTAACTCACTGACACGACGACCACTTTTTTGCCGAGTCATCTTCACTCCGAACCCGTATTTTGCAAAGTCAATTTTGCAAGTCATCCTTATTTCAACAAACTCGGACTGTTACTCCCCGCTTATTTTTGCCGAGTCATCGTATCTATGAACCCATGTTATGCAGTCATTTTTGCAAACCATCCTTTATTCACCAAACTCGGAGCGTGACTCAGCGCTTATTTGCTGAGTAATCATCACTCTGAAACCACAATTTACAGTCATTTTACAATCCTACTGTAGTGGCTTATTCACGTTTCGTTGCATTTAATATAATGTTGTGTTGAGATTCAAGTGAATATCATGCGTTACCTTTGTAAAGGTCGTGTGAATAGCACACGGTACCGTCGTCCCTCTCGGGCCGCGCCGGGGGCAGCGTGGTCACCGGTTCGTGTCCCACCGCGTACGAGATGACGTAGAAGCCGAGCGCGCTTGAATTTAGGCGGGCCAATTTGATTGAAGGTTTTAGATTTTACAGTATACGGGAAGTAATTAGAATGCTTACGAAGGTATCGTGAAAACCTCTACTCACACATTGGTGGTATATGTGAGAGCGGTGTATAACACAACAAATTTGTCCGCTTTCGATGTCTTAATAGACACAGTTGACAAAATTCTGATATAGACTTTTATTGTTGAGTTACATTGTCGAAAACTAGGCACTTCAGTTTTTTTTTTCAGTTTTTCAGTCTTCAGTAATATTTGTGAAAATATTGACGGCCTAAATAAAATTTCTGGTTTTTCAAGGTTATCAGATTTTTTACCTTTTTCTTTTTAAATGCAACAAATATCTCCTAATTCGGGGCAGTGGATGCTGATAAAAACTACTTCTTCTTTCCCACCTATTTAGATAGGAGTTCCCGAAGCAGAGCTTCAATTACAAAGGATCATCATCACCACTGCGCAACCACGTTCACGATTGCACGCCCAGTCTCCACGCGCCAGCGATAAATGCACGTTCTACTCGAATGCGTTCGAAGGCGAGAAGAACCCAGGCTCCCACAACGATCGGACGCTTCTTTCCGCTCACGAAGCATGGAATCCCGACCGGGGTGGACCCTCTATTCCTTGCGTTCGGCGGCGTTCCAGATTTTTCGGCTACTAGGTAAGATGGCCGGCTCACGAGTCTTATTCAGAAATGCATCTTAATCGGAAGCCCTTGCTTGACTTGATCTAAATGACTGCTGTCGTGAACGCGTCGAACGAAACGCAATGAGCTTCTCGTGTCCAAAGGTTTGGCTGTGCATTGCTTGCGGCCCGCTTCGCTCACATTGCACGTGCTCAGGCATTGCAGGCGTGGGCGTTTCCGACTAGAATTAACTAGAGGTAACCGCGGTGCTGCGATCGTTGATCTTTCATGAGGGATGATGGTTAGTGCTTGGATTTGTCGTATCTTCGTGCACGCGGCCTTTAGGAGTTCCTATACGACTTTATGAGCCGCAAACTATGAAGCAATGCTTTATTTGTAAAAAAAATGAAAGCAATAAGAATGTGCGCAGATGCAGAATCGTTAGCGAATTGCTGCACCACCAGCCGGCCCAGCCAACTATGGCCGCGTTCAGCGCACAACTGCAGCCATAGCGCAATGTGTTGTTTGGGAATACCAAATTACAATGTCGTAGAGTCATTTGAAGCCAAAAGCACGATGATAAGGCAAGTCTGTGTACTAACGGTCATTCCCATGCTAGTGGAACCACTGTGTTTGCAGCTCACAGAATGGGACTGGGGTTCTCATAGACAGTAGCGCAGGCTTTCCCTCTAGTGGTTTGTGTAGGAACTCTGATTGTAGACGACTGCACTGGCTCGACATATTTGCCCGAGCACGCCTCCCACTCAAGGCGAGTTCTCAATATCAACACTTAGCCAAATATAATATTTTAGCTAGAAACAACGACCTTTTATTTTACAATTACCCTAGCGTTTACATTCGCAAAGCAAAAGCACTTAAGGTGTGCGCGGACTGCAGCTTGCGACTCTTTCAGAGGTGAAGTCGGGGCAAGCGCTGGCTTCAACCCTGCTGGTAAACATTAGTGGGCGCTGCCACTCCAGAAGTTTCTTTTTTTTTCTTTTTTTTTTTTACCTCCTTGCTACTACCCAAGGCGAGCGACGCGCTGTACGCTTAGATGCAGATCGGCAAAGAAGTCGAGCGGACGCACCATCATGTAGGGTCCGCTACAGCCATGCAATATCCGCGCTAAAGTTACTTTACTTCGTTCAGAGAAAACAAGGGGAATGCGGGAGATGGTGATTCAAGACGATGAGTAACACGAGAACAAGGTGAGAGCAGGAGCCAACGTTTCGACAAGTGGACTTGACTTCTTCAATACTCCGTTCCTTGCATAGCAGTCAACGTTGCGAAAGCTGCCGCAAGAAGTTCGGTCAATAAAAGTTATCACTCGTCCTTCACTCGCGTGAGCATGCGCGTGACGCTCCCCGCGACGGGTTGAATGCAAATAAGAAACCCTAAAAGAACAATAAAAATAAAAATAAATGTTTAAAACAACGCATTAGCAGCCATTACCCACCACAGTGTGTTTGTTTCTGAGCATTAAAACTTGTTTCATTCAATACTGAGCCTATATAAAAACAGTTGTGCACAATTGCAATAAAAAAAACATTCAACTATATTCAAGTGCGAACTAAGTCACGGCAAGAAGTCTCTCTAGCCTCCACAGCGTTGACTGCTATGTATGGAAGAGAGTAAGAAATGCCCATGACTTGGCGATTGCTCAACGATGCCCCGGCAATGATGCTTAGAACACTGATTTTTCTTATCTTCTAGCCTGTGGCTTTAGACGTCCTTGTGGTTTGAATTTTTCACTATGCAATTTGTACCTTTTATCTCCAAAATTTATCAAGCAACCCTATTTTTCCTGAACGCAGAAGTCAACTAAAACTGCGCACATGGCGTATTCAGTAGAGATGGTCGCACTTATAACGCGATGCATTGTTAAAAACGACCGGCTCGTAAAGTCACAAAACCATTTGAACCCGAAAATGGCAAAGTTTAGGCAAATACGTGCGTTAAGCATCCTTCTAGTGCCGCGTACCCACCTTGATTCATTAGTGCGAGAGTTCGTTCAAGTAACTTTGGAGGAAACACTATGGGGTCAAATCACGGAGCAAGGGAATAGATTGGGAGAGAGCGTTACGTCACGCGGCCAGCATTGGCAAGCCAACTCTCCGTGAAGCCTATTCCATTCGCTTGTTTCCTCGTAATATCGGCCCAACACGTGACTTCTGAGACTCTGCGCAATTTACGAGAATGTTTGGTTTCCGGTAGTTTGTAATCGATGCGCACATGTACGGCTGCCCTGCCGTAGGCTCTGGCTGCAGAGCGGGATCTGTAAAACCTACCGTGCGCTTTGACGGGACCATCCCGTGCTTGGCCGAGTCGTTTGGCTTCAATCGTATTCTGCGATGCCTGCTTCAATGCTTCACCTCGCAAGTCATTTGTAGCACACTGCCGAAGGTACGAGGCGCGCACAGGCAATATCCTTGCGCATCGGAATATAGTTCTGGGCGCAACTGTCTGATTATTGGCGCGACAAGATAATTTTATTTTTGCTTAGTACATGATACGTTACAGTATACGGCATGATATGTTGGGAGTTTTGCGCATGACGTAGTGTATCACGAATTACTGTGAGCAGACGACGCGGCGCGGATGAACGCATCTCGAGGGGCATTCGTCATTCCTATAGGAGTAGGAGTGCCGCAGCTAACACAGTGCTGCAAGGAACTACTGAAATGTGGTATGGTAATTCCTTCTTGCAAGGCCTCAATCGACTCTGCAATGGAGAGAGAGCAGCCCTCAGCATTGCACTCCCTGTATGAACGTTCTACGCACGCTCGAGTGGAATGAGCGTGTATTTTGTCACCTGCTATGAAACTTCCTCCATCTTGCAGATAGCCGGGGCTTATTCCTCAATCGGCGAATGAAAGGCACCTCTATACCGGGACGCTATTGTGGACGTGAATTGCACCATATTGTCAGATTCCACCATGCTGACGTGTGTTGAGCTATTCCGAGAGGCCGTCACAGTCCTGTGTGCAAGTCATATCCGACAATATGGTGAATTATATATTTGAATGTGTCCAGAATAGCAAGCCCAGAGCTTCTATAATGAACGTTGTCAAAATACCCTAGCTTATCTGCTGCGATTCGTTCACGAAGCTGCTACAGCCTCTCTGATTGGCTCAACACGCCACAATAATGGTATCGAATGTTCCTATAGATTAGTAATTACAGGGCTTCGATTCCAGAGAGCGTCAAAATTCGCCACATTGTTTAATTCCGCCATCTTGTCGCCTCTTATTGGCTCACTAGGCTTTACAGCCATTATGCTTGGATCAAAACGCCAAGATTGCGGAACCAAATATTCCAAGATTAGCAGTCCCTGGGCTGCTATTTCGGAAAGTGTCAAAATGAGTCATATTGTTGAATTCCAGCGCCATTCTGGCGTTCCCAGTTGACGAGGCCGCAGCCTCCCTTTGAGCCAATTAGAGCCGCCAAGATCGCAGACACCTTCCCTGAGCTTTACAAATTTCGTTTCAACTCTCTAAAGCTCTCTCTATGAAACTTGTACAGACTTCCTTGGTAGGCTTCGTTGCTTACGTACATACTCTCGTGCGGAAGACGATGCCTGCTTTTCGCGGAATTGATACAAGGTGAGAACACGGCTTCATTGCGCTGTATTTTCCTTTTAGGGCAGAGCATGACAGAGCATCTGACGTCGCTTCGCTCGCTTCTCGTCGGCTCCTGTCACCTGTCCGTCGGCTTGACCGCCACCCTGCTGTACGGCGAGAACTGCGAGAAGACCCAGCGCCCCTTGTGGGGTTTTGAGTCGCGCCCCGTTGGAGCCAACGTGACCACCCACGAAGTGGGCACCTCGGTCATAGTCCTGTTCTCGTCCCCGGTGCACGAGAACTGGCCAGAGCAGCCACCGACGGTGCCAACGGGGCGAGTACCCATGGAAGGCTGCAAGGTTACCTGCCTTCTGACTCGGGACAGGTCCCTGCTAAGCTCCGCCGATGCGGTCGTGTTTCACGACAGGGACCTAGGACGTCGATGAATTTCCCAGGTATCACAGCGTCCGTGGAACCTCGCTGGTCTGATTTGTGTGTATTTTATGAGAGTGCATTCAATGATCACGTATTTGTCACTACTATATGCACACGTATTATACACATAGAAGTGTTCCACGACGCACTGGCTATCGAACTCTACAGGGGGCTGCATCCTCGTCAAGCTGCAGTTGGCGGCTTTTTCTCCATTTATCCATAACATTTCTCATGGAGGAATAAATTGCTTTCATTGATCGATTCTTTAACCTTGTTTCTATTACCTGTCTCCCGGTTGATTGGAGTGTCTTCGTAGCCTGTCTCTCGTGATATGGCACAGAGGGAAGCTTATTTGTATCAAATGGATATGTGTAGCCGATGTATCTGCCACGGCATGTGGAGTTCAGTGAAACCATGTTATCTGAGAGTCCATCCAAGCATAGTTTCCTAGAAAAATTACTAGAGGTATCTTTAACGCTGATATCATTTGGCTAGCACGGGTATGATTAATAGTGTATTTTCCAAACCCACACGGCTTATCACTCCAAAGGTTTTTGTGGTGGTAGTTGTTAGTGTTTATCGTTTGCGTTTGTTTTAATTTCCAAGCAATTACATTATTTTTCTTGGCGAAGGAAGATGATACAGACCACCCTGTGCTAAATTCAGACCATAAATCAAAATTCCTACAGCCACTAGAATTTAACTTTACCTCTCAGATTCGCAACAAACTTAACAAATCGATCCCGGGGTTATCTCAGAAACAAATTTCTGCGGCTTACATGTATCTATAGATAGGTGGCATCGGAGTTTGGCCCGACCTAAAGCTTCCTCTTCAAGGGTTTCTCACCCAGGCCCCACTGCAAATTTTGCTTACACATTTTCTCCCTCTGCGTCGAGTAGCTTTCCGGAGCGGTGTTCCTTCCCCGCCTTCTCCCGTACCGGTTTCCGCATTGTATGATTAGTCATGGTGTGTGACGCAGATGGCAGTGTGTAGAGGGACTTATGCGTGTGACTGACTCTCTGGCTGGGAGCAATGCTCCCTCGAGCAGGAGGGCGCGCGGCGTATGGTTTTAAATTCCAACTGTACAGCCACCGATAACCGCTGGAACATTTCAGACAAGACCGTAAGCGCGTCTTGTAAGGTCAAACCTGGTGATGGGCCTTTCAAGCCAATGGTATCTGTTAATCGCTCTCTCTATGCGTGCAGCCGCGTGCTCCGTATTTTAACACGCAGTCTTTGGTCACAGGTACCGCGGGCACCACCAACGCTGGGTCCACTGGAACATGGAGGCGCCCTCCAACAGCTTCATCGACACGAAGCCGGAACGTCTACGGGGCGTCTTCAACTGGAAGTTCACGTACCGGTGAGTCTCGGACGTACCGGACCCGTACTTCACTCTCGCTTTCGTCTCTCCCAGCAACGGTACGACCGCGGCACAGACGTCGTTGTTGCCTGCGCGCGGTTCCCGCGTCTGGACAAAGCGGTCCGCGCTGGTCGTATGGGCGGCCAGCAACCTTCGAACACCAAGCAAGCGAGAGCAGTTCGTTGAGGAGCACGTGGAGGTGGACGTGTGCGGCCGGTGCGGCGACCGCAGCACTAGCTCGCTCAGCGAGAAGCTCGAGTGTCTCCGGTTCGTCGGCCACACCTACTACTTCTACCTGTGCATGGAAGGCGCCCTGTGCGTCGACTACGTGACTGAGAAGTTCGCCAACCCCGTCGCCCACGGCATGATACCCGTGGTTCTAGGCGACTACTTGTCCAGGGCCGCGGCGGCGCCGCCGCCGCGCTCGTACGTCGACACTCAGTGGTTTCCCATGCTTCTCCACCTGGTGGCGCACTTGCGGATGGTGGCCGCCGACCCGGACTTCTTCGAACGGCACTTCAACTGGAGGGCGACGGGCACCATCGTGATCGACTGTACCACGACCATTGCCCACTGTGCGAGACGCTGGCTCAGGCGCGTTTGGAGCACCGAAAGGTTCATTCATTCATTCATTCATATTTATATAACTAATGCGTACGTACATACGTACTTACATACGCACATACATACCTACGTACATACATACATACATACATACATACATACATACATACATACATACATACTACATACATACATACATACATACATACATACATAATACATACATACATACATACATACATACATACATACATACATACATACATACATACATACATACATACATAATACATACATACATACATACATACATACGTACATACATACATACGTACATACGTACATACATACATACATACGTACATACATACATACATACGTACGTACGTACATACGTACGTACATACGTACATACGTACATACATACATACATACATACATACATACATACATACATACATACATACATACATACATACATACATACATACATACATACAATATTAAGGTGCTTGCGGACTTTCCGTGGAGTTTGCGGTCAGCTTATGCTTTTTGCTATGTATAGCGGCTGAGTTTTACATACAAAGTTGCCTTAAAATATTTTTGGGAAATATAAAAATCATAAGTTTATACTAAACATTCGTGCCTGCGCACACTAGTACAATTCATCGGGTACCACAGGTCGCATGCGTGTTTTTTCACGTTCGAATTGGTTATATGTCGCTGTGTAGTTTTCTCTTATACAGCGATGTGTATGGTGAACCATCTCGTCTGCAAAACTACAATCTTATGCGACTGTTTTGGGGCTTCTTTGTGTACCTTCACTTGTTTACAGAACTTTGTGTCCCTGAGCGTCATTTTACTCCCTCCTGCTGCTTCCCTTACTCGCACGCGTAACTTAACAAAATTTCACGACGTGTTAATATCTTCGGTGTTTCTCGTGCCTTTCGTTCTGTTTTCCCTGTGAAGAGGAGCAGCCGTCGCCACCAAATGCGCCAGCTTTTCCTTTAAGTTGATTTCAGTAAAAACTAGACAACAGGTTTTCTAACAGCGTTTTAAATTTCACATTGCCAGGTGTACAAAGACATCGTGCAGTGGTGGTATGACAGCGGCTCCAATTGCACCCAGTGGAACACGACGTTGCACTCCGCACCTGGCCCACAATTTACGTCACTCGGGCAGATGACGTCACGGTGTGCCCGCTGTGCATTGTGGTTGAGAGGCGTGCCACGGCCCCTGTTGCGCAGAGGAGATGCGGGGCGAGGGAGAGCTGGCGGTCTGTTCTGCCTTGAAACTTGTTCCTGGCGAGGCTCTGTCCATCGCTAATTGGCAAGAAATGCTGATCGCTAGCTACGTGTGTGCTTCTGCGATGACTTTTAATGGCTCATTGCTAATAATTTTCACTGTTATTCTGATTGTTGCAAGGGAATGTTAACGTATAGTTCGAAGCTAGGAGGCCTTGGGCCTCCCTTTAAATAAAGTGTCTCTCGAGAGCAACTGCGGGCTATTAAAATTCATTATTTTTTCCCAAGCACCTAAAGGCCCCTCGGAAGAGGTTTCAAATGGATGGGGGAGCCTGTTTTCATTTTCAATTATGAGTTTGAAACGGCTTGAGTTTAATTGAAGCACGGTGTTGACGGGAACGCTTTTACAGTGCTTTGATGCCTGGATGAAGAACGAGAAGCATGCAAAATGTTTTAATTACCATGGTTGGTGCGGCTGGAGTAGCGGTAACCTGCTACAATGCTATCTGGCCGAGGAGCTGTGCTGAAGAAAAGGTCGAGCGGATTGGCGAAGTGCAAGACTAGGAAGGTTGGCTTGTGATTTAAGTTTGCTCGAGCTAGGGATGTACGAAGAGCCAAAAAAATCAATCATACTTCACGGTTCCGTATCGATTCAAGCAGGTTGATAAGCTTACCTTGGTAAGGATCCCAAAGAAACGCACGCGTGTTCTAGGTTAGGCCTGACTAGGAAGAAATAAATTATTAGTGTGACAGAGCGGAATGCTAATCGGATATTATGGCGAAAGAAACTGAGACCGTGATTAGCTTTATTGGTTATATTGCCTTTGTGCGTGGACCAAGATAGACCAGAGGGCAGGTTTATTCCCAAGCACTTGTAGGTGCTAACGGAGATCACAGACCCAGTGATGATTCATTAATCACAAATATATTTATTTAGACAACTAATTGATTCACACAGACAAGCGCGAGCTCAAACACATGCATGCATACACACATCCGCCCGTCCTTTAGCACGAAGCTATAAAGGAAACCCATATGGGTTTCTCGAAAAGATAGCTTTCGTTGAAGAAAAATGCGCCTTGGTCCGGGATTCGAACCTGCACCAACGCCTTTCCGGGGCAGTCGCTCTAGCACCTCAGCTAGCCAGGAGGCTAGCATTTCGCAGTGCGAGAGCGCATCATTAGACAACTCGAAGTGCTCACTGAGGCACTGAATACAATAATTCAGAAATTCTGAAATATTCAGAATTTTTCAGAAATACAGAAATCAGAATTATTGAAATAACCACTCAGCGTGAATTTTGAATACAACTGCTGGCTTTGCTCTAACGTGTTGTGGCAAATGCGAAGCTTTGCAAGTTACACTGATTAGAGGCAAAAAGCGCTGTCAAACATTACTATACCACTTGTACCACATGTGCAAAAGCTCCGCCCTGTAACTTTCTCTTCACTGCCACAGATAGTTGTCCGCTGGTATAGTCGCCTTCTTTTAGTGATCATGCTCTAGCTGACAGAAAATTCCGATTCCCCCTAATAACTTACAAAGTGACGAAATTTTTTTATGAGAGAGAGATACAAGCTTTGATGATATGCTGGGGATGTTAGCCTGGCTGTTAGCCTGACAGGCTACTTCAAGTGCTGGGTAGCGATTATGACATACAGGGTGTCCCAACTATCATGCACCAAGATTTAAAAATATCCAAATGCCACGTAGCTGAACAGAACCAAGGAAATGTTGGTTGCCGTCGCTTGGAGGTACTCAGATTATTTTTTGCATTCCGCCTAATGACATAATTAGTCTTAATTATTCACCTTCTCGAATATTATAATTATATCAAAAGTGTCAATGAGAAAGTTGTAGAGCAACATGAAGAACTTCCGATACAGCTTCCTGCTGCTCAATACGCGATACATAAAAGTGTTTTTTCGAGCGTAAAAGAAGCCCGCGAATCCACCAAAATTGCCGCGCGACTGGCCGCTCGAGGCACTTTGCGTGTATTCGCGGGCATTACATCACATGTTACGTGCACAGTTTCGCTAGTCAGCGGTTGGCCCGTCCCACTGGGGTACACAGTAACAACATAAGAGCGCGTAATTATTCATTGGCCTGCGGCCGCTAAAGCGGCCCTAAGCCCCCCCCTGCCCCTCTCTCCTCTCCCTCGTCTACGCAACGGATCGCTTCGCTCTGCTTGGCAGGAGCCCGCCGTGTCAGGCGTGGTGGTGAAACATAGGACAAAAGAACAAGTATGGCAGTAGTCAAACGAGAAAATTTTTAAAAAAGTCGCAGTTGCGCCTGAAAGGCGAAGCATCGATTGCGATATCAAATTAGTATAGAGCTATACGAAACAAGAATAGTAGTTTGATCGGCCGTATAAAGTTGTAAACATTCGCTTACTAACGAAATAAACAAGCACAGTGTCACGCTCGCACAGGTAAACATGAACACATCTCGCAAGATGACCGCTGAAAGTTGCTGTGAAAACGCTGGAGTGAGAAAGCGCGCCAGCAGCAGCAGGCAAACTGACCTTCACGCTGGCTGTCGTCTCGCTTCAACGCCAACTAAACGTCGAAAGCACAGCGCATACGAAGCTACCGGCACCATTTGTCCCCATCCCAGATCGCTTTTGAAGACGAGGCCCGCGCGGGCGGGCACTTCGCCCACGTCGCAGATCGCTTTCAAGATACGGGCGCGCGGCCGCGCAGCAAGCAGCAGCCGACGGAGCATAACGCGAAGCCCCCTCCCGCCGTTAGACTTCATGCGGAACCTCACGGCGACGGCGACGACAGAAATGCGCTTGCAGTGTCCATATAATTGTTATCGCAATAAAAAACATTTTTTCTTTATTACAATGGAGCAGAATATTCTGCAAAACAAGAAAAACAAAGCGCTACCGAAATTTAAAGTGACTGAGAGCGCATTCAAAGGTCAGGCAAGCGTGTGCAAGTGTCCAATAAAGGCATCCAGTCTGCGCTGTTTCGTGTGCAGCGTACACACTACGAACGTAAGCAGCAGATTCCCGATAACACGACCGAGTGCTTCGCGGTGGTTCAGCGTGCCTGTCACACATTGTACTGCGCCAAAGGCTATGTAGGTCGAGTGCCATGAACAGGTCATATGTTGGGTCACAGGGATCTTTAAAAGGTAGGAAACGAATTAATTGTGTATGGTGTGATATCTAATGCTTCTTTAAGTGTTCTTTGGAGAATGTCCCAGAAGAACACGGCATCCTTACAATCAACAAAACAGTGATCTATTCTTTCAGCATATGGACAATTGATACCATGATCGATACCAATTTATTTACTACCATGACATGTTGACTACAGAATAACGATGATATACAAATGCTTCCTCCGTTATAACGAAAATTATTCTCTCTCGTTGGCGAACTTGAAAGAAAATCCGTCTATAAGTTTAATACGAGGTTCAAACAACCATGGGCTGTGCCCACCCCCAGAGTATACAGTTATACACAATCATTCCGTTACACGGTGCCTGTATACTGTAGGACTGTAGTTGGATTTTGATCCTCTGTGCGCTTCTACTACAGCCATTAAGTGTTTTTGTCGGGACAAACTATCCTAGAATTGCAGTGTTCTCTGACTGTATTATTCGAATGAAGGTTGTTATTGTTTTCTATTTGTCTATGCAATGTAAAACCATGTTCTTGTATGCACATTGACTGTGATCAGTGTTCGTTCTCCACGACAGCTGTACTGCCATGTAATAGGGAGTCGGGACCTCTGTGAAGTCGCTGCTGCGACCTTTAGTCCCCTCCCTTCCTTTTTGACGAAGGAAAATAAAATGGAATGGAATAGAAACTGCAATTTGCCGAACACGGCACGAAACAGCCCCTTTTTTCTAATCAGGTATTGACAAGAAGGCTCGCTTTAGCATGGATTATAATTTGACTGTGAATATCTTGGAAAATATCTACAAAGATTCCACAGTTACTTTGGTTCTCCACAAGAAAAGTAGTAAGTTACCTATCAAGAAAGAGGTCAGGCAAGGAAACACAATCTCTCCAATGTTATTCACTACATGCTTAGAAGAAGCATTCGAGCTATTAGACTGGGAGGGCTTAGGAGTGAGGATCAATGGCGAATATCTCAGCAACCTTCGGTTGGCAGATGGCACTGTCCTGATCCTAACACTGGGGCGAATTACAACAAATAATTGAGAACCTTAACTGAGAAAGTGTAAGAGTGGGATTGAAGATTAATATGCAGAAGACAAAGATGACGTTCAACAGCCTGGCAAGAAAACAAGAATTACGAATCGCCAGTCAGCCTCTAGAGTCTGTAAAGGAGTACATATCTAGGTCAATTACTCACAGGGGACCCTGATCATGAGAAGGAAATTTACGTAAGAATAAAATTGTGTTGGAGTGCATACGGCAGGTACTGCCAAATCGTGATAGAATCTTACCACTGTTCTTGAAAAGAAAAGTGTACAATCATTGCATCCTACCGGTGCTAACATATGGGGCAGAAACTTGGAGTTTAACAAAGAGCTCGAGAACAAGTTAAGGACCGCGCGAAGAGCGATCGAACGAGAAATGGTAGGCCTAACGTCAAGAGACAGGAAGAGCGGTGTAGATCAGAGAGCAAACGGGTATTTAAGATATTCTAGTTTACATTAAGTGAAAGAAATCGAGGTGGGCAGGCCATGTAATGCGTAGGGTAGATAACTGGTGGACCATTAGAGTCACAGAGTGGGTGCCAAGAGAAGGGAAGCGCAGTCGAGGAAGGCAGAAAACTAGGTGAGATGACGAAATTAGGAAATTTGTGGTCACAAGTTGGATTCAGCTAGCTCGAGGCAGCGGTAATTGGAGATCGCAGGGAGTGGCCTTCGTCCTGCAGGGAACATAAATATTCGCCGATTATGATTATCATGATGATGATGATGATGACAACGACCTTTCTAAAGTGAATGTTTCGTACAGGTATCTCTGGGTGTATTATCTTGGCATTCCATTACAATGTGTTGAGTCGTCTCCGGATCTTTTGCTGCATTTGCAGACACGCGCCTGATCCTTTGTGCGAATATTTTTTACTTCACGTAGCCAGCTGGGGTCTCGAATAGCAGAGCTCTACTCTTTGTGTTATCGCGTGCTCTGTTGATGTGTAAGTAAAACGCTTAGAATCGATCGTTGCCTCCGAGATTACAAGAATATCCACTGCAACACCGGAAGCCACGGACCAACGACATCGCCTGCGCGCGATCGACCATGTGCCGATAATTTCGGAGGCCATGCTTTAGATGCAAGTGCTTCGCCTATTTCTCGACTGATGACGCCACCACCTTGTGGCTCTTAAAGCCCCTGGAAAAAAACTTTTTGGAAAACTTTTTCTTCCAGCGGCTTTAGTGAGTCTAGGAAGGGACAATGGGAGGATGGTAAAGGATGGCTGAAATATTTATGGATGGAACCAACAGACGGAAACGTTACTAACATTTAGGGTAACAAATTTTGACTAGGTTCGGTAGGTTGCAGACATGGACCGTGGGTCATAAGGGGTTATAGTAGGCAACATGCTTCAGAAAAGCATTCCTCTATTTTTTGCTATGGAGAAATACTTCATTTCCGAACAAATATATACTCAAAAGCCATAGCGAAACGAGTTCTTCGGAAGTGCCGCCAATATGTTACCTCCGGCGCATAAAAATAGGTCAGGTTTCACAGCAATTTCTATTTTCCTTCTTCATATCATTATCTCAGTTGCCTTTGCGCAAGAAAAGAAAACAAAAACAGAAGTAAGCTTTTTCATTGAGCTAAAAAATTTTACAATGTAAGAATGGGGCCTCATAACACATTTCTGCTTGCCACTTTTTAATAATCACCGAAAATGCCATTCTGACTGTTAGCGGCAATGCGCGTCTATGTACACTAGTCCTTTTGTTCATTGTAGTCCAAAGTCTCAAATTTTGATCATACTAACGAACTTGTGCACACATGCTCCACCCACTAGACAGGGATGCCTCGTTTCCCATCAAGCCCGAAGAAGAAGCGCTGATTCTACGGAAACCGGTTTGCTAACCTGCGTTAACAGCAAGGTGAGCCCGCGGTCACGAAGGCGAAGGAACCCAATGAATATTGCTGATGTGTCGTTCAGGTATTCAAAAGTAAACCAAAAAGAAATGCCACAACAAATTTCGGGAAAGATTTCGCATTGGAATTCTGGGTGCTGGATATTTACCCCTCGCAGTAAAATTTTAGGCTGGATGGTTCACAGCTGAACATTTAAACACGATTTCTGGAAAACGCTGTATTCGCTAACAAACTGAACATTAGGTGTGTGCCTAAAAAAAAACTTTTGGCTGCGAGATTATGCTAAATTGTTATATCTAATGAATATACTGAACTAAATCAATTATGGCACCCGAATGTGATCTTGTTATAAAAAAATTCCCCTTACAAATTGAATATACACTGGGAGGACGAGCTTAAAAATTTCATTGTGAAGCAAATTGCGATTTGAATGTCATCGTTCTACTTACATAGGGTATTTTTAAATGTTCCTTAACCAAAGGACAAACGCTTTTGTACCAAATATTTAACAACAAAACATGAATTGATTCTTGTAATGAATTTTTTTTGACTATTGCTAAGTAAAATCGACTGACGTCTCAGCAAGGTGCAGTGTGAATGAAAAAGTGTGTGTGTGTGTGTGTGTGTGTGTGTGTGTGTGTGTGTGTGTGTGTGTGTGTGTGTGTGTGTGTGTGTGTGTGTGTGTGTGTGTGTGTGTGTGCGCGCGTGCGTGCGTGTGTGTGTGTGTGTGTGTGTGTGTGTGTGTGTGTGTGTGTGTGTGTGTGTGTGTGTGTGTGTGTGTGTGTGTGTGTGTGTGTGTGTGTGTGTGTGTGTGTGTGTGTGTGCGTGCGTGCGTGCGTGCGTGCGTGCGTGCGTGCGTGCGTGCGTGCGTGTGTGTGTGTGTGTGTGTGCGTGCGTGCGTGCGTGCGTGCGTGTGTGTGTGTGTGTGTGTGTGTGTGTCTTTTTCAAGCTTGTAACCCCCCTGCTGTAACGCCTGTAAATAATAAAGACGGATAAACACAAAAGTTTATAATTCGACATTTCTGAATATCCTTAAATAAAGCTTGGTGCGGGTAAAGAATAATGTCACTACTGAATAGATACAAACTTCGTGAATTTTACATTTAGAGGAGCCTGAGAAAAACAGAAAAATCGCTGACGTCGCACATGTGACTACCATGTCCTCTTAAGAGCAGCCCGATGAGGAGCGAAAAATAAGAAGAAATTACTGCAGAAACTTCCTCGTGGGACTTGTCAGATAGTGCCTTCGCGTTCTTTCCAGTCACTCATATATATATATATATATATATATATATATATATATATATATATATATATATATATATGACCCTTAAAGCGCGCGCTGTGACAAGGAAAGAAGACGACAGTGTTGCTCGCGACATTCGTAAGCTTCAATCTGGCAAATCTCCTGGATTGGAGATGGCCTCGGGGCTTCTTATGCCCCAGACTAACTTCAATCCTTTGTGAGGTATTCCGGGACGTTCTAAGAAGAGGGCTATTGCCTCCATCTATGAGACAAGCCCTAATGGCTTTAACTCCCATAAAGAACCCCATAGATGGCATGGATAATCCGCGGCCTTGGAGCTTGCTGATGGCGGATTATAAATATACTCGCCGAGATAATTACACGTAGATAAAAGACAGGTTTGACTTACATTAGTGGGGAAACACCAATCGTACGGATTGAGAAACAGAACGATAATGACCAATCTGCACACCATGCGAGTTATATGCGAAACAGCTGAGGTAGAACAGCTAGCAACGGCAGTGCCAAGCAAAACTCGCCTAACTACAGGAACGGAAGGTATTGCCCTGGAAAACATTAAGGAAAAAGCACGAGCTTGGCACGGACTCTTCCTGTCATACTTTATCCGAAGTTTTATCTGCAGCAATGTGCTTTTTTCACACTGTGTGGTAAGGCACACAAGTAGGCCCATGTGCACAGGCTAATGTAGAGAAAGTTAATCGCTATCTCACTGTTTTCTTCTGTTGCTCTAGATTCGAAAGCATGCGTCGTGGCAATCAGTTTCACAGTAACAAACAGACAAAGGGGGCGGAAGGGGGGGGGGGGGCGATCCGTAAGTTCGAATTAAAACTAAAAATTCGGAGATTCTTATTCTCTAGAGCTGGGAGGATTGCAATATTTTCGCAGTATTTAGAGCGCCCAGGCTGTGCTGGCTTGCCAAAGTGGCTGGATGAGCCGGTAAACAGGAAAAGAAATGGTTTAAGTTCTATAAGGAGATATCAACGACATTGAAGTTATTTCAAGAGCGCTTTTATGCTGAATATCTATCGTTCAGCGACACGAAAACGTTGTGGCACTGTGCGGATCTAATGTGTCCTGTTCCGTTATATCGCGCAATTGAGCGAGAGGCACTTTTGTCATCTAGCCGTGTCCGATGCACAGCCTGTATGCACAGCCGCAAAAGAGTTGCTTTTTTCTGTTTTCACGTACAGGTTCGACCGGTTAAGACTTGGGAGGAACGTGAAGGATTTTTTTATTGCTTGGTCTGCAAATTGTGGCATATGCCCTGTGGCAGAAACTATGCGCCACGTGTTTCTTGATTGTTCTAGTGCGTAGCTTAGCACGGCGCGGTTGCGCGTGGTGCTAAGTATTGAATTCTATCCGGACTGGAATATCGCAAAACTTTCGAATCACGAATCGAATATTGTTCATATTCTATTCGCCCCTCGAATTTTTCGATTAGGTCCTCGAATCGAATAGCCACTTCTTGAAAATACGAATATGTTTCGAATACTTTTCGAATAACTTTACATCGTCGGCAGTTCCCGATTAAACATAAAATTCAAGCAAAAATGCGAGATTTTTCCGATCTACCATCCGCAGTGGACAAACGTACTAAAGCACGCTGCTTTCCTCAGTCAGCCATATATTTTCCTGGCTAAACGCGATCATTTAAAATGTCGTTTAGGCACATATGGCAGTGGGTATTTGTTTAGTATTTCTTTTCTGGGTCAATTACTCCAGGTCAACGCTGATCGAAAGAAGGAAATTTCCAGAAGAATAAAACTGGGGTTGCGGTGCACACAGCAGGCATAACCAAATTCTGGGTGGGAGCTTACTATTGTCGTTGAAAAGAAAGAAAAAATGTATACGTTACTGCACCCTACCGGTACTAACATACGGGGTATAAACTTGGAGGTTAACAAAGAAGCTCGAGAACAAGTTAAGTGAACAATGTGTAATTGACATTAAGAGAAAAAGAATCACCAGCCCTTCGCCTGTCGCGAAAATGGGGGTTGCCGCAACTTTCGTTTCGCGCCCGAGTGCCGTACGAGGTACAACCGCGTCAAAGAGGCACCGAAGGCATCCTTATTCAATGTTTCGCGAGGCTAAGAACGAAGAAAGCAGTGGTAACGGAACTTTCACCGAGCAGATAAAATATTCGATTAAACATGCGTGGTCTGCGGGCTACATTTCGAGCAGCGATATGCAAGGTGTCCCAACTATCGTGCACCAATATTGTAAAATATGCAATTAAATGCCACGTAGCTGGACAGAACCAAGGTTTGCCGTCAAGAACCATCAGAATCAAGGTTTGCCAGAACTGTTTGCCGCCGCTTGGAGATACTCAGATCATCCGTTGCATTCAGTCTAATGACATAGTTAGTCCCAATTCTCAAAGGCAACTTCTCAAATATTATAATTAGATGAAATGTGTCAAAAAACTGTAGAGCAACATGAAAAAAAATCCCGACACAGTTTTATGTTGCTAAATACATGCTACATAAAAGTGTTTTTCCGAGCGTGAAAAAAAAAAAAAAAGCCAACGAATACGGGTAAAGTGCCTCGAGCACCCAGTCGCGCGGCAATTTGGGTGTATTCGCGGGCATCTCTCACGCTCGGAAAAACTTTTATGTACACGTATTGATCAACAGAGAGCTGTATCTGCAGTTTTTCATGTCGCTCAAAATTTTTTCCGACTGACACTTTTCAACTCATTATAATATTACAGAAGTCTATAATTAACTAAGACTAATTATCTAATTAGGCGGAATTGAAAAAACATAATCCGAGGATCTCCAAGCGACGGCAAAAATTACCTAGGTTCTGTCCAGCTACGTGGCATTTGCATTTTTTTTTAAATCTTGGTGCATGGTAGTTGGGACACCCCGTATAATCAGAGACTATGTACATTTAATCGATGGGAGGAAATACGCATTCCTCGCGCGAGGCCCCTGCTATCGGAAGGCGTCATCCCCACGAATCTCCCGAACCTGCATGGTTGCAGCGAACACGCGGCTGAACTAACAACGAAGGTTGTCAGTTTCTAGCTAACTACTCGGTCGTACTTCTTCGTGAAAGGAGTTAATGCAGGGAAGCGAGGCAACAAGCAGACAATGAAACTCCGAGAGATGAGACTTAGGTAGAATATATATATATATATATATATATATATATATATATATATACCGTAAAAACCGGCATATAGGTCGAACTTTTTTCAAAAAACCATTGCGAAAAGTCGACCCTCGTCTTATATACCGGACATTGGCGGAAAAACTACGGAAGTCTTGCAACAATGAGCAGATGAAGTAAACATGCAGCCGCCTTCGCCATCGCATTCAGGCTGCTTTTACACATTTTGTTTCAAAATGAGCGGAAGCCGACGACAATTCACCGTCGCCTTCGATACGAAGCCCACGGCAACGCTGCCGTGGGCTTCGTATCGTGCGACCATCGAACCACGTGCTTGTCAGCACCTTATCATCACGGCACGGAGCAGCATCTAAAATACTGTCACCACTGTGCAACCGGCTGAGTCGCATTTGTTTAAAGGTAAGGGTGTCTTTCGGCACTTTTGCCATTGAAAAAGATTTCTTTCATTTTTAGAATTGGTTAGTTGGGGGGTCGACCTATATTCCGGTTCGACCTATAGTACGGTTTTTACGTTTTTACGGTATATATATATATATATATGCGAAATGGGGAGGGGGGGTTGAGTGGTCGTTTGGGCTGCTGATTAGCCTCTACACGCTGTTCCGCTACATTTTCGCAAGATGCGCCCGACCAGTATTTTGTGTTTGTTACCGTAAATAAAGAGTTTCTACGTGCTCTGAAAAAAGCTTGTTTGTTTCGGACAATTTACTTTATGCTTTGTATTGTAAAGAAATGGTCTTGGTTTATACTGGTCGGATCAAGCTTCATAACATTGATTATGACACCGGGCGGCGTGGAGATGAGCAAGTGGCCCAATGCTTACGCATACTTAGACAACTGCCAGAGGAATTCCAGCGTGAATTTTCTTTAATATTCATTTATAGTTTGAACCGTAACGTCCAGGGTACGGCATTGTAGTTTGGTCGATTGCTTGCCGAACATTAATTTTTCATCTTTTAACCTCAGTTTATGTTGCAGTGCCTAAAAGTGTCTAAATTTCAGACAGAAGATCACGTGAAGTTTACAGCATTCAGCGTTCTCAGTAGAGTTATTATACCAAGGAATTGAGGTTGAAGGCAGTATGTCGCCTGTCGAGACCTGCTTGCCGCGCACATAAAGATTCGAATTTCTGAAGCGGTCGTGGTTTTTGTCTCTATAACCAGCAAATGAATGTTGAAAGACGAGAAAAACAAGCTTTAATGAACTCCTATCTAGGATAGGCCCCGCTCACACCGGCCATTGCATAGAAGCACAAGACAGATACCCCTTTTTTTTTTTTAAGCTCAAGGAAGTGCACCTCTTTCAACAATCGCCATTCTCACTCCCAAGTCGGTCCCTCGCTATGCTTGACGCACCCGCTACGACGTGTCACTCATAGGTTGTGACCCTTCTCTCGCGATGTTCGGGGCTTCGCCTAACCAAGCCGGACGCCGAGTTCACGACCCGTCGTCAAACGAGCGATGCCACGTTTTAGGTCCTGTCAGGCCTCGTCACCTGCACTTACTAACACTCCACGAAGAAGTGACTGTTTTCACCAACGTCCCACAGTTTAGGTCATACGCCGTTATGACTCGAACTGCTTCTCGTCACCAGCCTTGCAGCGTTAGTAGTCATTTGAGTCCACGTGGCTCACTTCACTCAGGCACAAGTGTCTAAAACCCTTGACACGTCTACCAACTGCTCATTAGCACCCCCCCTCCCTCTTCCGACCCAGCGAAGTCTCATGTAGCTAACATCCCGTACATCCACCTGCCGACGACACCCCTTTTTTCACCACCATCCAACTCCTCCTGCAACACCACACACCGCCACGACGAGGTCTTGGCAGGTCATGCTGTCGACGAGTCACCTGCCATCGACCTGAGCACCTGGATGACGCGCGACTTCTGCTTCCAGCGGGCCAGCGACTGCACGGGCAGTAGCGACAGCAGAACGAAGCAGCAGCAGGCCGTGAAGATGCCGCACAGGTACTGCGTGTCGAACTCTCGTCTCACGGCCAGCATGGCGGCCGCGACCACGCGTCCAACGCACCGGGCGTAAGCCTCGTTTCGGGGCGACAGCATGGCGCAGTTCCTGAGCTTGCGCAGCGAGGCACCCCACAGGCCGAGGGCGAAGTGGAAGGCCAGCATGGCCATGACGACGACCAGCACGGAGTCCGGGTAGACGGGCATGGCGGCCGCCGCGAAGAACATGCCCACGGCAGCCAGCAAGCACGATAGGGTCAGGGTGTAGCGTGGCGTCGCCTGGATCATGCGGGTCACCCGGAAGAAGCAGCCTCCGAAGACGTGGAAAAAGCAATAGAGCGCGTACAGCAGGCCGACGTCCATGTTGGAAGGGTTGACCAGCGGGGCCCAGAAGGCCTCGACGATGGTGCTGCAGCACCACAAGGCGGCTTCCGAGGAGAGCACGGCGACGGTGACCACGCGGTCGGAACGGTACGGCTCCAGGAGGTCCTTGATGGGCTGAGGCTTCGGGGAGAGCCAGTGGAAGAAGAAGAGGGCGCCCAGCACGAACGCCGCGGTGCGAAACAAGATGAAGCAGTCGTAGTAGATGACGTCGCACAGTATGCTGCCGATGACTCCCGAGACGATGCCGATGAAGCCGATGCCGATCATGATGGCCAGGTCCGACGGCCTGGTGCGGGCGGTGAACTGACCCATGGCCAGCGGGAACAGCGTGAGCACGCTCACCTTCGGGATGGTGTGGTGAGAAGATGAAAAATTTAAAGAAAGACGATTGTAGATTATTATGGTCGTAAGACACGTATTTGTCCCAAACGTCTGCAGCCCATGAACCCATCGTGCTGAAAGGACTCCTGGCTTGACAATCAGGTTAACAACCACAGAATAGCGCATGTCCACCGGTATGATGTATGGGCCATTCACTATTAAGGGAAACCGCCTCTTGGGGATTGAAGCGCTAATAATGAGTCACGTTTGAAAAAAAAAAAACGATTGTAAACTAATCGCTTATTGACTATATATGACCGTAGCCCGTAACATAGACAACTTATTCCTCCATAGAATAGGGGACGTGCCGAAGTTCGATAGGATTGCATACCAATGGGGTGCATTTAAGGAGTGAGCGACCGTGTACATACAAATAAGATTCAAGGAAAGCGCTATCTGGCGTACATTTCATGTCCTTCTCCTTTAGTTACTATCGCGGTAGTGACCAGACCTTGAAATACGGACCTGATGACTTTCGGTGAATTAGTTGGCAGCGCTTTAACAACGTTCGTGGGGGCTCCAGAACTGTATTGTCCCTGTACTGCCACTGTACTGATCATGTACTGCTGTCGGCACTGTTTTGTGCCCAGAACGTTTGAGATCAACCCAAGTGGCAAACAAAGCACATGCACATTAATGTCTGACGACACTTGTGATGGCCCAGGACATGGCCGTTGTTCTCGTGAGAGAGGTAGGAGATGTAACTATCATATTTAGACTTGCTGTACTTTAGCTTTTCTCTTGGCCTTGACCCAGAATACTTGACATATAAACCAAAGACCTGAAGCTCGCGTCGAAAATATTGGTGCAAAATGAATGTACAGGGTGTCCCAACTACCATGCGCCAAGATTTAAAAATATGCAAATGCCACGTAGCTGGACAGAACCAAGGTAACGTTGTTCGCCGTCGCTTGACGATACTCAGATTATTTTTGCATTCCGTCTAATTACATAATTACTGTTAATTAATCAACTTCTTAAATAACTTTAAAAAATTACATGTAGACTTCTCATAACTTCAATAATTATTAATTAATTAAATGTTAAATGTTATAAACCACTACTAACAGTGACTACCTTGTTTGGACCATTTTGTTACTAACTCTGCCATTACCAACTGCAGTTGTACCAAAGTAGTGAATGCCATGAGAACTAAGTAATAACTGAAAGGACCACTCCCGTTAAGAGTAAATGTTTGGAAAATTGGACTTGACATCGTAGTGGTAAGCCCCCTTGTTGGAAAATTACCCTAAGGAATAAGTTGGGGAGTGTTTGAGGGGATAAGGTAACTCCAAGCGGACGCATCGCTTATTCGGCCACTGCAGATCGTTTCGTTTTCATTATCCTGCCGAACCTATTAGTATGATAGAGTATCCCTAACACATGTTGTATTGACACGGTCCGCTTCAAAATGCGCATCTTTTTCTTTACGTGTCATCGTTAAAAGACAAAAAACAGAGCCTTCATGTACGTTCACAGGGTAACCATTTCCTCATGTTCGATATGGTAAAAGCTGCTTGTCTTTGGATTAATATAAACATGTAAATTCAACAACACCTGGTTAGTAGCCACTGTCGGTTCCAGGCTGACGCTGCATCATGAAATTTTATGCCATTTTGCGGTATTTGATACGCAATGACCCCTTCTCGTCATCTACGACAAAACAATGACCTATGTCAAATTAGTATCAGCTTTCTCGTAAGCTTCAGCGGCAAATTATGATTAAACCGCCTCTATGCAGTTCCGCCTGCATCTGACATCATGACCGGGTAAATATCCACGCCTCAGCGACCGCTTTCTCTGGATTACAAAACCAGATATCGAAGGTTATGCTTTTGCTGGCTGCATACGGCGGAAGCGATTCGGGAGCCGGAAACAATTCATAGACTAAGTTTTAGACACCACATATTTTGAGAAGGAGTGAAGTTAACAATCAATATAATGTACTGCAAGGGGTCAACAGGAGGTAGAGAGGTGCTATGGCCGAGACCTCCGATTGCAGCCACCGCCGTAAAAGCGGGTCGCTCACCTTGGCCAAAAGCTTCGAGATCATCAGCGTTTCCAACTCGTCGCTCTTCTTCATCATGCACGACTGAATCAGCAGTGCCAGCAGAAGGGGCGCCGACAGCTTCCAGCCGACGCGTTTTGCCAGAGAACGTCCCCAGAGATCGGCGAGACAGCCTCCGAGAGCCCCGACGGCGTAGATAAGCGCGAATCGCCGGCTGCTCGAGCTTGTTGTAGTAGTAGAGTTTGTACTCGTACGGGTTCTGCAGACGATCCCCGAAGACCAGCACGAAGTAGAAGATGACCGCATGCCACTGAGACAAAGCGGACGGCTGCTTCGTCACCGCCGCCGCAGAACTCGCAGATGACGTCATCGCGATGCCTGGCGGTGGCGACGCTTCTGCCTTGGCTAGTGGTTTCGGCATGGCTCGGAATGGCCCCTGACCGGCTCCAGATACTTTCTCCGCCTACAGGAGAGGTCGATGTTAGGTTTCCTTCTTCGGAAAGCAGATGCAGGGACGGCGCCAGATTTTACTTGTTGGGTGAACAGACGATGATTCTTAAATTTCGTGGGGGATACAGGAAGGCGCTTCATCACTTGACACTCCATGGTGCTAGGAGGGTGGGGCGATGGGGGGCAGGAGGGATCATTGTGGGATCGCATCCACCTATCCCCCTCTCCCCCTTTTAGAGCCGCCCTTGAGTAGATGGTTCAAGTTAAGACGCCACACTTCGAGCGAATCGAGTCGGACGGATGTTGCATCTCAAGGCATGCTTGAGATGCAAATGGCTTTATTCACCTTTTACTAAGTCGCCGGTCGGAGAGTGCAGCTTCACCACGAGTTAGCCGTTACATATAGCTCAAATGAATATGTAAGAGAGACAGATTGTGGTTGTGAAGAGGAAGAGAAAATAGCGCCTCTTCCTCTTCACAACCACAATCTCTCTCTCTTACATATTCATTTAAGCTTCGGAGCCAAACTAATAATAACGAATTTGGAAAGTGTTCAGGAGACTATCAACCTCGTATTCAGGACGGGCCCTACATTTAATATAGGAAGACGGCAAGAAACGGCAACTGCCGGAGGTTGGACTTAGTTCGCGCGAACGCTCGCATACCCTCGGACTAAGTCAATGTCGGATTAAGGTCGTGTCCAGGGGCTTTCATAACTTCAAAACAGGCCGCGTTTCGGACTGTAGTGTAGTTTGAGCGAACTTGAGCGTGGATTGGACCAAATATTAGACTTAGACGGACACATGTACGTGCACAGCGATTCAAACGTCATAATCAGCCCGCAAAGCGGTCGGCGTTTTCGGCGCTACCGGTGAGTGCTCAGTGATAGTTGGGGGACCAAATCTGCCTAAACATTCGCAAGGCGTCACAAGGACTCTTCGCTTTCATCGTATACCACAAGGTATGAGCTAGCTGTCCCTGACGCCCAAGGATGCTGCAAAAGAGGTGAAAAGACGGTAGAACACCATCAGAATTGGAGGACGCTTAACCTTTAAGAGTGGAACGCGATAGCATTCAAAGATTCCTGGCTGCTTATCAGGCTTTTTTCTCGTATATTCGCATTACAGTCCGACGCTACCATGTCTGTAGGTTGTAGTTAAGTCGTACTTTACGATTTTTCTGACGAATTTTACTTTGAGAAATTCAATTTTTGTTCACTAATCCCTTGTGCCATGCGGTGGGCATGTGTGGTCGGGATGGTTCGGGATGAATTTCTCCGCCACGGATGCCACGGACGCTGGATTTTCTGCGACACGGGGCCCTTAACGCTATCGCGTTAAAGAGCGCCGGCCGCCATGTGGGATCATACCGCGCTTGGATGGCTGAGCACTGCCGTTCCTAGCATATAAATGGGGACCTGCTCCCGGCTATTGCCACTTACGTACTACATCCCTACTACTGACACTTTGACAACGTGACTATTCGAGCCCGTGGTCAGTGATCGGAGTCGCATCACCAGGCTATAAATGCCTAGAAGAAACGAATAGAAGCGCGTTTGTGAACAGGCTTGGTTTAAAACGAAGCAACTGCGAGAGCACAACGTACTCGCAAATAAAAATGGACATACTCTGGGCACAGTGCCCTGCATGTGCCCTGCATGTGCCCTGCATGTGCCCTGCATGTGCCCTGCATGTGCCCTGCATGTGCCCTGCATGTGCCCTGCCCTGCATGTGTGTGACAACAGGCTGATATCACGACGAGTCTCACACACAGCATGCGAGTATTAGTAGTTTCACTCATAGCATGCCGGGAGTAGTAGTTTCACTCAAACCAGGCTTCAAAATTTAAATCTGGATTGCGCCACAGCCCATAGACAGACTCAATGAAGTTAAGTTAGAGTAGATTAGGCTAAGATTTCGCATCGTCTCTGCTGAGATTCACTTAAACCTTCGTTCTTTCGCTCTAATCAGGCACAAAAGCTAGCCGTTCCTTAGGAGAGTTTGCGCTTAATTCCTAATAAATGCGAAATACATGTGCTGAGAGTGCATTGACCTTCATGAAAAAAAGGGGGGAGGGGGTTCTCGCTGGATTTCCGCGCATTGACGCCAAGAAGCACGCTTCAGACTCGTAAGCCTTCAATGATCCTGTCTGCACGTGCACAGATATACAGATCGTCGTTGTGAAATCGCTGCTCCTAGTTTAATATACATTCGTGAATAGAAATGAACATGTTAAAAAAACTGGATGCCCTTTATTTTTTATTTATGTGCTTTACTTTTACAATATATTGCAATTTAAAATTGTGCAATTCTTGTGATACCATAGGAATCGGATAATTGTACATTTTCAAACATATTTTTTACGTCGCAGTTTCTACGCCCTCGGACACGCACGCGAAATTTCAATGAAATTTAACAATGAAAAAGGATTTAACCTTAATCCAAAATTGGTGTTCGACCTGGCTCATGCAGTTAAATGTATCAAAATGTAAGTTCATGCACGTGTCTCGTAAAAGATCTAACCTACACTTCTCATACACGCTAAACACTACCGCGCTATCACAAGTGGAATCTTATAGGTATCTAGGCATAGAAATAACAAGTAATCTAAGCTGGTCAAAGCACATCACGTCGCTTTCTGCAAGCGTCTCTAAATCACTAGGTTTCATCAGACGATCACTCACTTTTGCTTCGCCCACGGTTATACTAATCGCATACGAAACTTTCATCCGTACCAAACTTGAATACGCATCCCCTATCTGGAACCCCCATCAAGAGTACCTAATCCAGGTGTTAGAGGCAATACAAAATCGAGCTGCTCGTTTTATAACGGCCAAATATGATTCTCGGTTGAGCGTTACTAACATCAAAGCTTCGATTGGTCTAACCCCCCTGTCATCCCGTCGTAAGATAGCAAGTCTTTGCCTTTTTCATAAGCTGTATTATAATTTTCCTCATTTACGTGAAAGCCTAATTCTGCCGCCCATGAGATCATCACGACGTCTGTTTAATTGTCACAGTCTTCAACGCATTCATGGTTCAACTAACGCTTTCAATATATCATTTCTGCCAACTGCCATATCGGATTGGAATGTACTTCCTGATGATATCGTCAATGAAACTAATTCTGTAAAATTTAAACACTTGTTATTACAACAGTGTTGTCCACAGCCCCACTAGTAAGCCCTTTTTATCGGCTTTCTAATTTTCATGTGTTTACTGTGTTTACCTGCTTTTGCAACCTGTGTTAATGTCTTTTTTTCTTTTTTTGGTTTTTTTTTGTTTTTATGTGACCCGAGGTTACCATTTGTTACCCCCCTCCCCCGCTTATGTAATGCCCCATCAGGGGCCCTTAAGGGCAAATAAATGATGATGATGATGATGATGATGATGATGATGAAATTAAACAACATCTTTGAGTGTTGAAGAGACACAGAGTTAAAGAAATAAAGGGAAATGTCTAGAGGTTAACCTTACGGGAATATCCGGTTTGCTACCCCGCACTGGGAAAACAACAGGTAAAAGGAAAGGTGAAAGTACACTATCGAGGCGAGCACAACTAGAGTGCGTGGAAGAAAGATTCCTGGTTACTGCTACTGGGGCAAGTCGACAAAGCCTAGGTCGTCAACGAGAACCATTCTAAAGACAAAGTTTGCTTCTATTTCTTCCATGCGCCGGCGTCGTGCAAAGGTCATTCACAGCTATAAGAACTTCGCTTCGACGATCCGTAATCTAATCCAGGGGCCATCGATAAAATGTTTGTCCCGTGGGCTTTTAGCGTTCTCCCAGTTCGACTGTTTCCATCTCCGTCTCTATTGCAACTTCTTGCGCAAACGGTGCGTATTTCGCCTTAAGCGTAGGTTGCAATGCCTGCGAGGATTCAGGCACCAACGTCGCCCGCCAAGCACCCATTTTGATGCCGGGACTTCCGTTAGCTCCATTTACAAGGTTTACGTATATTCGTCGCGTTTACGAAACTTCACGTTGTTGCAAAGTTTATCGTCGTGCGAAAGGGGCCGCGCTGAACCTTTCAGTTCTTCTACATTAAATTGTTCACTTGCTCTAAGAACGCCATTGTTATAACGCGCATTGCGTAATTCACTAATTGACCGACAGACAGACTGCCATTTTTTTTTTATTTAGAACCTCGAACCAACATAGTAGGTGCACGCTTAGGCTTTTACTATTTCATATGAAACGTTCTCTGCTTGCCTTGCAATGTCACTGCTATACAATTAACACACAGCTTCGTTCATTGATTAATTGAGTGACTAGCTGATTGATTGACTGAATTGTTCATTTATTGGAGCTTAAGCTTTTACTATTATGAAACGTTCTGTGCTTGCCTTGCAATGGAACTGTAACACACAGCGTCCTTGATTGATTGATCGGTTGATTGGTTGATTGATTGGTTGATCGATTGATTGAACATCTCATGTCCCCATTGGGGCTATGACAGACGCTTTAGCGGAGGGCTGCGGATTAATTAAGAACCACCTGGCGTTATTTAACGAAACCCCAAGGCACCGCAGACAAGAGCGTCTGTGCATCCAACCCCCTCCACGATGCGGTAGCCGCAGCCCACATTCGAACCCACGACCTCGTGTTCACAGTAAATCGCCACATGCGCTGAGCCGCCATCCCCGATCTTTCAATGACGCGTGTTACAATGACTCGCGTCAAGCGCGATACTACTCGTCCAACCGCGGATATCAACGCAGATACTGAAGTGCCCATACCTCCGTGGTCCATACAGAGTGTCCTACTACACCATCTGTACTTGAACCTGCAGTCTTACTCGGACCACAGTCCAGACTGCACAGTAGTATGAACCGCAGCGCGGGTACAACATCTAAACCGCTGTTCAGAATCGCCAAAAAGACAGCATGCGGAAACGAAGAAAACGGCAACTGCTTACCGCGTTCGAACGCAGGCGAAGTGGGAGGAAAAGACGCCGGGGTCACTTACCCGACGAGCTGCAATGGCGATTCTGGCTGGCCACTTCGTTTTCTTTATTTCCGAGCGCGAGAGGCGTGGAAAGCCTCGCCTGTAGTCGCTTGGTTGTTTTCAAGCGAAATGGCAGAAGAACCCACTACGGGGGATAGGCCAAGAATCTGGTGGTAGTCCTGTAGGCAGTATTGTATGAGATGGTTTGGGTGACCATTTAGTTTTCCGAAGTGCCAGCGCTTTTTAGCTAAGCGTTCTCACTATACTGCGAGTATATTCTGGCTCAAGACCACGTGCTTATCTCAATCTCTATGAGTATTCAATTGCGAGCGACAGTAGAGGTTGTCTTCAGATCACAAATCCTCTTTCTCCATTTTCCCCCCCTCCCCGCGCACCTTCCCCTCCAATCCCGGCAATGGCTCCCTCAGGTCATGGACACCAATCTCGAAGGCTATGCTTTAGAGTACTGGCGCCAAACAATGTATCAGCGCTTTGGTTTGAGCACCGCGTATTATTAACAAAAAGACGCTGCACCTAGCTGGGATGAGTGTTGTTGTTTAAACCGAGCTGTTTCTAAACTAGCCTTTTATGGCGCTAGCACCTAGCGACATTATGTTTCTCAAGGAGCACACGGGAAGTCGGCCTCAGACAACCGGAAATTGAGGTGTCTCCGAAACCGCGAGAATAATAAACACCGATCTAAGAGGAGGTTGTGGTTCAAATTAATAGTTGTATAGGATAGATATAACATAGGCCCATAAGTTCAGTTAAGGAAAGTGCCAATTAACAGTCAGGTCTTTATCATCATTATGATGATTGACTATCATCATCAGCAATATGGCTCGAGAGTCGTCGTCTTCTTCCACAGCTGGCTCGTTGGCGCCCCTCGGGCGAAACCGCGCGAACGCGCTCGTGCCACTGCTCCCGCGTTCGTCGTAGTCTTCCACAGCATGGCTCCGTTGCCGCTCATTATTCGAGCGTAGAATTTCACTTCTCTTCTGTCGTCGTAATGGGGAGGCCGCGTTTACGGGGGTATGCGCCATTGCTTAAGGCGGTATGAGCCATTCATTGTTCGTGTCCTAACGCGCGCTCCGCCGGCGCGTTAGGACACGTCTTCCGTCTCCTCTGGGTGTGGGAGGAGAAGGACGTGCGTTAACCTAAGGTCTAGGGGCTAGCGCCATTAAAGACGATTAAAGGAAACATTAGGGTCGCCTAAAGTTTTTCTTTTTCTCTTTTTTTTCGCATGCATTATTGTCTAAATTTGACATATAGAAAAGAAACAAAACCTTAATTTCTCTTAAATCATTGGTCTGCGCCTGTGTTCTTGGACAAAGAGAAAGATCAATAAAGGCTACACATTCTAAAGCTAACGGCCTCCTAAATTAAGAGGACGCGTGTGAGCTTGTCAGTGTTGGAGGCCATGCTTAAAACGGTAGATCTTGGTTTGTAGGAACAATTGCGCTGGCCGTCGTTCACCTAACGATTCGGTCATTTCTTTGAGAAAACACATTTGATTTAATTTGATAATATGTTAGATTTACATGCTTCTTTTTTTACAGTGCTTAAATCGCAATGTACCCTCAGGTCAATAAAATATTAGTTTAAGAATCATATGGTAGTACCATAAAGAACATTCCGAGATTAAAGCCGGTCGCACTCGCCTGCGTCTAAAATAACTTGCACCCACGATTTCCGGCATCAACAAAGCATCAACATGTTTTGAATAGTCCTGAATACAAAACGTTTAATTGTTCTTTTGAAGCTATTGTAAAGTCACTGACTCATCATCATCATAATTAACTATCATTGTCTTGCGCGCCACCCATCACAACAGCAATAATACTCCGGCTGCGTTTTATTGTTATTGCGATAGCAAATTTATGGACACTTGAGACGTGTTCGCGCAGTCGACGCCGCCGCTGCAGTCCGGCTGTCACGGCATCCGGCGCATGCGCAGCACGGGTCAGAAGGTCCCCATAGAGGCGCGGTAGACGTGCCAGTGTGTGCGGCTGCAAAAACGACGAAGCCATGTGGTCGCACCCTCGCCCTCCGGCCAAACACCGAATATTGTTATGCCTAAGTTGCCTATTGTGTTGCTTCATTATAGTTTGCTTTTCGGCCGTCTTTGTCTTTTGTTGGGTGCACCTTTCATTACCTCCAGTGTGGCCAATTCCCCTCGCGGGTACGGGACATGCTTGGAGGCAACAACAACAAGTTAGGGCAGCTTTGCAAATTACAATGCGACAGCTCGGCCTGCCATCGGTGCTGCTGCCTTTCGGAGCTTCTGTGCTTGGACACCCACGCAAGGATGTATGCATCGCAGTAAAGAAATTCACTGCTGAATCAAACCTATTTCATAGTTAATCGTATTACTCATTTTTTTATTCTTCCCTTATTGTCTCGTTTATAAATATATATGCATATTGTCTTTCTCTTTCTGCGTTCTATTAGAATGACTGTTTGCTGAACCGTTTTGGATTTTACTCGCTTTAATTGAGTCATCAAAATTATGGATTTCTACTTAGCACGGACGTAAAACCTGCCCTACTCTTCGCCGATCCCCGTGAGTGGGTATGTTAAGGTCATCATCATCATCATCTTCTTCTTCTTCCTGCCTTCCGCTGCTGGCATATGAGCGTCGCGCGCACAGGCGTTTTCGTTACCACTGAGCAGCTGCGTGGATACCACATCGGGGTACATCCACTGGTACGAGCGGAACGGACAAAACACTTCAGGCTATGCAAACGATGGCGGTTTTCCTTCGGTCTCATCTCGCACACCATCGAGATGCGGCGCCTGCAACGCCGCTCCTCATCATGCCAGCGTTCTGAGGCGCCTGGTAGTTGCCAGGGCGATGTTTCTGCCGCGCAGAAGCAGTTGCCTCGCGCGCTACGTCGCACCAATGTGTCGAGCCCGCGTATTCTTAGAAGAGGAGCATCCGGCTGAGGAGCATCAGCGCCACGATAAACATTGCTATCCCTTCGGGCAAAACTACCCAATTTTATTATTATTATTATTATTATTATTATTATTATTATTATTATTATTATTATTATTATTATTATTATTATTATTATTATTATTATTATTATTATTACCACGTCCCAGCATGCGCATGCATACAAGAGCCAGCTTTCCCTCCGCAGGTAACTATAAGAAACGTTTAGGTTCCTGACTAACCTTTTGAAACGCACGCCGATATGGAAAGTCCAATTCTCCTTCCCTGTCCAGTGTGTCAGCCACGATTACTTGATTTCGAGCTTCCTCGCAGGCTGGGACTTTTAACATCCTTGGCAGGGCTGTCGCGACACGATCGGACAAGTGGAAGACGCAGCCAAGAGCAGACGAAGCAGAACGCTCCTTTTCTTGTACGCTTCTCGTTTCCTCGCCTATTCTCCGACCTCTCTGACACCAAGATTCACAATTTGCTTACGTGTAAATTGTCTGTGTGAACCTTCTTCTTTTTGCGCCTTGCAACTTTCATAAAAGAAAGTTAGTTGCTCCAAGTGACGAATGAACAATGAAATCGGCTCGACAACCACGGCGAGGACGAAGGAAAATGGAGTCTGCTGGCCTTGCGCTTCGCTTGTGGATGTTTCAGCCGTCGCACCGCGCTTAAAGCTGTAACAAAAGGTTTTCCCTTGGTGCCTTAAATGAACTTTTATTTCTTTTCTTATCCGATAAGACGCAAATAATGGTCGGATCAATACGAGCTAGGTCCCTGACTCGACCGGCTCGTGTTTCATTGTTTTCGCTTGCGTTGGCGTCTGGCCTTTTGTTCGCAACGGCGTGAGATTTCGTTGATCTTTTTTCTTTCTTTTTTCTGAAGTTGCGACCCCCGTCAACCCCGACCTGTGGGGGTGCGTCTAAGCGTTAAAGCCACGTGCACCAACTATTGGCCGGAGGGCCAAATATACTAAATATACTTTAGTGAGCTGTCAGGGGAAAACCGTGAGCTTATTCGAATGAAGGAAGTTACGGTTGGGCGGTTTGAAATAAGGGTCAGTCCCAGTGTGCTGCAAGACGCTGCAATTGAACTGTGTACGCCAGAGGCGATGTCATGAAAAACGAACTGCAAGAGCACTCTGTCGTTTCGGAAGTGTTAATGCAGCTTTGCTGTCCACCTGAGCATCGTGTTAGCTCTACGACGCGACATTAAGAGACAGAAGTAAGGCAGTACAGATGAGAGAACAAACACGGACAGTTAATAATTAAGTTCGAATAAGATAGAAACAGGACATGCGATGGGGAGAAGATGTAATGCGTAAAACAGATGCTCGGTGACCTAATAGATTAAGATTGCGCTGCTGAGCTCGCTGTTGCGGGTTCAATTCCGGTCTCAGAGGCCGTCCCGAATGCAAACACACTCGTGTACAGTCCATTTGGAGCACGTTAAAGAACCCCAGGTAGTCCAAATTATTCCGAAGTCCCTCACTAACGCGTGCAACATAATCAGGTTATGGTATTTTCAAATAAAACTCGGAATTTAATTTTTTATTAGATTAACAGAGATGGGGCCGAGGTAAAGAAAACACGGTCGAGAATGGCAGAATATTAGGTCTTGTGATAAGATTAGGAAATGTGCAGTCTTGCGATGTCAATGGCCTGAAGACAGCTGTGCGGTGGACAGAAACAAGCTGGTGGTGATAATAACCGTTAGAGATACTGGTGGCCTTGTGAGCAGCACGTTTCGCGTTTCCTTTAGGATATGGTTGAAGTTCGTACTTTTTACATTTTTTTTATTTATGCACGCTTTTTCCTGAGCTTATCAGCAACTGACGCGCCCACCAAACTTGCCGTGTTCTTTGTGAGAAGGCTCTTTCGGCGATATACGATACTTTACGCGTCGATTTGCTGTAACTCTGGGCACAAAGTTTGCGTCATGGTATTTTGATTGTTTCATAAATTATGCTATTATAAACTGCATCCAATTTATAGATACGGTCGCTGATTTAGACAAGTTCCATAGGCAACAGTACAAATATCAGTGCGTGTAGTCGGTTTCAGTTCCTGAAGATCACTAAAAAAGCGACGATATAGATAGGACGACTCCTGTTACGTGCGAGTGAGCTTCTATATGGGGGAAGAATATAAACATCGTTCGTGATTGCTCTATGTATTTGGCTAGGGAAATATAAGTGTATCAAGCGTTAACTTTTCTTCTAATAACGGTATCACGTTGCAAAAAAAAAAAAACTTACTTTGTTATAGATAAGACACTATAAAAACAAATGATCTTCATAATCACCCGCTCCGGTGCCCGGTGGAAAAGGCCAATGCAGCCTGTCATCGGCTAAGCATCATCTACTTGGACATTCATGGACAGCAATAACACTTCATTTTTGTGAACCAGAATGTTGGCTTTTCCTTTGTATTAGTGTTTGTGTGGCGGTGCACGCTTTACAGGCATTTTTGCCCCCATTGATAGCAGTCGTCGTTCTTGCTCGAGGACGCCTTTTAATGCTAATGCATTATTAGGCGGAATGCAATGAATAATCTGGTTACCTCCATGCGACTGCAAATAACATCATCTTGGCTCTGTCCAGCTACGTGGCGTTTGCATATTTCTATATCTTGTTGCATTACTAGTCGGGACACCCTGTATATCAGTTAAAGAACGACCACAACGACATCCCGACGGCGTAAGTGAGTACATGCCATGACATGCATGGCTATCACTCATGTCATGCATGTTATGTCATACCATGTTATGCATGGATGACAGGGTTCCTCACTTCCACAGTTGGCGACCTTCTTCAAGGGCAAAGACGCGGAAAGGAAGGGTGGAGGTCCTAGCCGTGGTATTGCGGGCTGCTTTGACCTGATGGAGCTGTGTCGTGAGGTTGTTCTCTTCACATACGGAGTGTGGAGCACCATGAAGCGCTAGTGGGTGTTCCAAGAAGTAATAGTAAGGTATATAAACGCAGTCGAAGAAAACAGCTGTTGCCCTGATGGAGACAAGTCCAGTCGTTGAAACGATGGCTCCGGCGATATCCCTTGTTCAACCATTCTTGTTCATTTCACGCCTTTACCTTTCTGTGGCCATTTGTCTTGTAGAAGCGTACGCATTTGGGTTGGTTAGTTTATGACTTGAGCGGAAAGAGCGCAAAATAACAGGCCATGAGAAAGGGGGCAGTCAGCGGCCCTGGCTGACAACCAAATGTTTATTCTTTCAAGCACCATAAAAATATAGGTACCACGTACTTTGCAAGAAAACCCACAGAACACGAAATCGAAGCATGCGTGGAAGTAAAAAAAAAGAATGTAATCACTGTCATAAGAATGATATTGTTGCGGACGGAAGAGGAAAGACGGGAAATGCATTTACAATATGTGCACGACTGACAAGGACACGTCTACAGCAGGCCAGTCACTGAAGCGTCGTCTTTATCAGCCCCCAAGCCCGTGTTCCTCTCCTCAATGTTGTGCAGAGCAGTGTAACAATATCTCCTTCGGAAGGAGTGAAATTAAAGGAACTATTAGGCAAGTTCTGGATGGGGAAGTCTTCATAAAGCAGTCATATGAGCTCATGATGCAATTTAGAAAGCATGGCGCAATCTTTAAAAAACATGTCTCACCACCGCATTCAGCTCAATGCAATGACAGGTCGCTATCTCTTACTCGTTTGCTGATCTTATTTGGGTGTTCGAGCATACCGTCATTCACACAACGCCCCGTTTGTCTGACATAGAAACGTCCGCAAGAAAGAAGAATCCGATAAACGACGGCACTTAACAAACCGTTGTTCATGGTTTCTTCCGAAACGTCCTTCACTGTCGGTCTCGCGATTGGCTTTTTCGCACTGACTTCCGAGCCTTTTTGGGGGCAGTGAACAGCAGCCTAACGCCTGTCCTGTTAATGACGTTCTCCAGATTGTGAGATATCTTGTGCACATACCAAAACAGCAACATTTGCTGCCTGACAGCAAAACTCGCTTGCATAAGTTTTGAAGGGACACTAAAGAGAAAAATTATTGGAGTGGTAATAGTACGTTAACCTATAAAATAATTAAGAAGCCTCTCTTACGCTGAGAAGAGGCTTGGTAAGCCTGAAAAGCCAATACAAAAAAATACAGGTGGCGCCGCCACATTGAAGTTCACGCACCAGCTCGGCGTGATGTTATGGAGTTTTACAACGTCTCCTTGAGCCTTGTTAATTGGTTATCGACAGAGATAGGCTTTATTGTATTATAAAGGAGCTAACGACTGAATCTGTCAAGTATAAAGAGCTTTTACAGAGCAATGACAGCCCGAATACGAAAAAGTGCTTCTAAATTTGTGACGTCACACTGGCGACCCAGCGCTGGGGGTGTCGCGCGCGAAATTCAAGAAATGAAACTTTGACCTTGGTTTTGTTTTCCTGAAGTATCCAACTCATAACCGCGAAAATAACGAAAATAGAGTGTCTAAAGGAGATTTTATGACTCTATACTGGTTTAGTGTTTCTCTTAAATGTTCCTTAAAGCCATGTTGTTGAAATCACTGGCGGATTTGTTATTCGGTTTTTTGCACTGAAGCGTGCGTTGCGAAGTTCAAGCAAAGAAATCAAATGGGGTCCAGATAGCCGAATTTAGTCGCAAGGAAGGGTCAAGAACACAAAAGCTATAAATGACTCTGGCCAAAGCTTGGCACAGTGGCTGCTCCCGAAATTGGCTAGCACTCGGCCAGCATTATACAGAAATACGCAAATGACACACTGTCTCAGCAATGAAGCTCAGACGAGCGGGATGAAAAGATGGAGAACACATGGATACATATATGCTGTAGTGAACGAGCAAACATTGTCAAAATTAATCCGGAGCTCCCCAATGAACTTCACAATCAAATCGTGATTTTCGCAAGCAAAACCCCAGAATTGTTTTAAAGAGCAATCAAATAGTAAGCACGTACCATAAAAGAACACCCCCAGATACATTTTTGTAAGAGTGAGGCTGGTTTCAACAAAGAGAGATATAAGAAAGGCGACAATATTTCCAAATGAACGGTAAGTAAGCTGCGTTTCATTCGGCATAGAAGTCACCGAAGATAAGGACTAAGATAAGACAGCCCTTATTGACAAGTTTACTCTTCGACCGCAGCAAGTATATGACATCGCAAATATCATAGTCATCAGGTAGTCGTAATGCAGTGTAACAGATAAATGCTTTCCGAATCCTTTCTGCAACGCATGCAAATCAAGTGGAACCTTACCACTGAAACGGTAGCCATCGAAGATAACCAAGGCTATAGCGACACTCAAGTAAGCGCCATATGTCCAGGCACTACTTGTGTTTAAATTCTCACTGCACTCTCTCTACATCAGTACTCGGTCATTATCATAAATATCTATACTCTGGTAACTTACTCTCTCTGTAATGCATTTGGTCCTGTAGGTTGAATGAAGCTTTAAAGGTTAACGACACTTTATAAAGCCGCAGGGAATAAAGAAAAAGAAAACATAAGAATTCTTATGAGGAAAGAGCCCAGCGCAAACATTAATGGGTTTAAAAGCAACGTCCCATATGAAAAGCGCTAGGTTGAGTGTTCGCAAAAAAAAAAAGCATATCTAAGACGTTCGAGGCAGTAGGAAGCAGTTTTTTTTCTTTCTTCATTTAATCGATGATCCATTTTCTCAGAGACATCCGATACAGCGTTTCGGGCTTTCGTCTTGGTTCGCTCATGCATTCGTGTGGTTTTCCTGAAACCAGATCTGCGGCACTAAATGAGACGACGAAAGCGAAGCATCGTTAAGAAGTAAGCGCACGAAATTCTTGGAAAACTAAAATCAAACGAGGCACTTATTCTTTCTTCTTTTTGTCCATTTTCTTCGTTCCTTTCTCATTGAAAGCTTTCTAGACAAATCGAATGCTCGTCCTGTCCTCCAGCGAGAAAAAAAAAATAAAAAGACAAAGTAATAATAAAATTTCTTACGTCCCGAGAAAAGCAATTTCCGTCCTTCTTAGGCAGACGGCTCATCTTGACGTCATTTTTAAGTCATCCTCTCTTTCTGTCGTTCTCTCTCTAAGCTACATTCTGCCTTCATTCATACAAAGTAACAGAAGGGAAAAAGGAAACTTTGACACGCATTCGTTCGTAAAAGAAAAAAAACCACACACGCTTCATTGCAATATTAGGAAACGCGGCTCGGAAGAAATACACCCGCGGCGAATGAAATGCCGCGGCAATCTCATCGTCACTCGCCGTCCTCTCTTGCTTCAACGCTGGATTGCGGTTCTGGATTCGTCTGCAGCTCAACGTTCGGGTGATACTTTAGACTTTTCTTTTTCATGCTGTTTCCTGCGCCGGTTTCCTTCCAAAGAATGGTTGCGTCACGGTCGTCTCCAAAGGGCAAAGGGCGGGTTATGTGTCGACTTGAATGGGGAACTGATCCTCGACGGTGAAATGCCGTAGCCACTGATTTGCCGAGGGCGTACAGTCAACCGCAAAAATTTACAGACCTGAGGTTCTGAGAAATCGCTGATTCGTGCGAGAAATTTGAGACGTTGTCCAGTAACGCCATAAAACACGGGTGGTACGTTCTACTGGTCGATTTAGAGCGCTCTCATAGTGCGGTTTAGGTTCGGATGGTTTATTAAGAGCACCGTGCTCCATCTTGAGCGCACGGAGGCGCTCCCACCTTCAACTTGAGAGTGCGACCGAGATACGACATAAACACGATCACGTGGCTACACCGATTGCTCCGGGAGCAGTTAGCACTTTTGGCTGGGCCAGGCGGTCTATGGCTCCAATCCAGAGAGGGCTCCACATCCCCGTAAACCGAGTTTCAGTGCACCAAGAACAAGTCAAATGTACCGTAAGTACGTTGTTTTCATACGTTAACTTGGAAGGCTAGGCATCCTAATACCGGGAGGGGGGGGGGGGGGGGTATGCTGTAAATGTACGCCTAGTTTTCGTCAATTTCGTTTGCTGCTGAAGTGCTGATTGGCTGGAGGCGCCTGTATCCTTTTGACGCGGACTCTAGCGCAGCCAATTGTAACTTCAACAGCAAACACAACAGACATGTCCCCTGCTAGTTGTAAACTTACAAAATGACCCCCCCCTACCCCCCCAATTTCCCCAAGACTGCAGGCTGAGGAAATATTCAATCCTTGTCCACTCCCGAGGTCCCTGAACTTACGTGGCTGACTGTACGCTTACGTTGACTACTGACGTCCACACTGATGGTTTCAGTGAAGGGCTGGCAAAGATTGCTAATCCAGTAAAACCAACGTGAAGCAATATTCGTTTGAATACATTACCATCGCGGCGGACGTCAGAAATTTAGCGACACGTAACAACGCACAACATGGTTCCGGTTAAACCAGTTTTAACTACTACATTCAGAACAGAGATGGTGACTGCGCAATAGCGAGCGAGTGTCTTTCGGCTCCAGAAATACGCGGCATGTCGCAACGGATTCCGAGTCGCACTATAAGTGTAGTTCCCGGAGGAGAGGCTGCGTTGGGCTTTCGTAATATATGCGCATGCATTCGCGAGAATCTTTAGCTTGGGACAAACTCTCATTTGCATATTCAAGAACCAGTGAAATGCAGAATTAGTGCTCGGTTGGTGTCTGTGTGCTTCTTTGCAGATTCTGCGCTATAACACTAATAAGTATGGATTACCAACTAACCCGAACCAACACTTTGCTCTGCATTTGCAGTGCATGTCGAGAAAAAAGATTTCATATAGATTTTAGGGTAGCTTAGAAAAATATTTTAAATGTGCCCTTAACATCAACAGCAACAGTTTTTAAGGCCAACGATTGCCGTGTCTTCGTTTTTGTTTTCTTTCCTTTATTTATTTATTTCGATGGGGGCGAAATGCGAAAACACCCGTGTACTTAGATTTAGGTGCACGTTAAAGAACCCCAGGGGGTCAAAATTTCCGGAGTCCCCCACTACGGCGTGCCTCATAATCAGAACTGGTTTTGGCACGTAAAACCCCATAATTTAAATTAATTTTTCCCTTTGTTTATTTATTTTTTATTTTTATTTCTTTAGATGTAGAAAATAGAATGAGGCTGGCTACACCGAAGTCCGAAATACATTTCTCAGGCAAAAATGATGCTTAAATCAAAATCTCAACACGTACTATACTAGCCTACAAAGTTCTATTGAATGCATGGTATACTACGGAGGCCATGTACGAGCTAGTAAGAGCGCTCCTCAAAAATAGCGCGACATTCTCATCCGCGTTAGTTTAAGCTGTTGGAAGTGAATATATAATATCCTATTTACAACAGCAAAATAAAACAATGTTTACTGCTTCGACTTAGTTCTCGGCTTTTCTATAGTCTGCATTAAGGGCAAATGCGAGACCGTCTCACGTGGAAGCTACGGTGAATGAGTAACTGTTTCAAGAGGGAAGACGACGACGACCCGTTCTGATCCATGTGCTCCCGCTGTATCGACCTCCAATGCCGGATTTCGAATAGATTTCCACCACGCCAAGTGCTGTGAGTGATACTAATTGATTTACTACCGCAACGCGATCACAGCGATACTCGAAAAACATCCGTGCGTCGATTTTACGTCAAATTATCGCCTCTTGAAGATCCAAGGTGACGGCTGCCCGGCCAAGCCTAACCGCTGAGCGATCTCAGCGTCGGCGGCTGGCCGCCCGCTGTAGCCGAGAGATATCTGTTGAGAGATAATCCTTGGCAAGGACAAAATGGACTCCATCAAAACCGCCCTGGTCGACGCAGACCCTGAAAACACCCAAACCTCCGAAAGAATGGAAATCAACGCCGCAATCGAAGGTGAAAGCAACGATACTGACGGCAATGGGGGAGACTGGTTTACGGTTGCCCGTAAACGCCGACGCGATGCCAGCCATCCAACAACTACGACGGGAGAATCCAAACCAGACCGCGCTCCCAACCAGGCACACGAACGAAAACCACGACTCCCACCACTTCCACCGTCTGACTACAAGATCGTCTTCCGTCCACGAGACGGCCTCGACTTCAGCAAATGGCAATCGCATCGCGTCGCCCGAGCGGTGCGTCAGGCTGCCCACATTACTGCAACCGAATCTGACGCACTCACACTGAGAATCCGCAACGAACAGAACCTGGCAGTGGCAAGCACGCCAAAGGAGGAGCTGGCGGAACGCATCAGACGGATCACTACCCTTCAACTTGGTGGGAAGGAGTACCAAGTATACGCATACGTGGCAGCCCCCGACATGTCCTGCAAGGGAGTTGCCACTGGGATCGACAGTGAAACTCACCCGGACGAACTAATGGCTAATCTACGCTCCCCGAAAGCACCGATTCTCTTCGCACGCATGCTCGGAAAGTCGACGGCTGCTCTCATCACCTTCGACGGGCTGGAAGTCCCAAGAACAATTTATTATTATGGTGGAGAGCTCCTATGTCGACCCTACCGACCGCTGTCTCAGGTATGCAGCATATGCCTGAAAACCGGGCACAGGGCGGACATCTGTCCCACGCCGGAGAGTGCCCGGTGCAAAAACTGCGGACACGAAAACCCATCGGAGGACCACCAATGTCAACCGAAGTGTGTGCTGTGTGAAGGCGATCACCCAGTTACGGACCCAAGCTGTCCAGCCAGGCAGCGCAAGCCCTTCAACAAATCACACTTCTTACGTAACGCCGGCTACACCAGTGACGCCAACAACGTTCCCACCACCACCAACCCTGGGAGTAGCACCAATCAACTAAAAACTCTCGGGTCAAAATCGCCGCCAGCTTCCACGGAGACGAACGTAGACAGAGGCCGATCACCCCGAAGATCAACGGACTCAAAGAAACGAGATAAATCCAGGGACGCATCCGCATCCAGATCACAAAGCCTACCACGTACAAAGACACCCCGACATGAACGGCATGAAGCAGCTACAAACGAGCAAGGGGCGGAATCACGGTCAACCATCGACATGGTGGAGAAGAGCGAGAGGAAAGCGCTCACGAAGGGCCCTGGTACGAATCCGCCGAAGGTGAGCTGGGCTGAGCGGCTTTCAAATCCTTCCCCCTTACCTTCTCCCACTGCCACTAATTTTCCACCCCTTACAACATGCACGCACAATACTCATACAGGGCAGGTGCCTCTCACAAATAACTTCACCACCAACGCCCAGGTGCAGGAAATGATTAATGACATAGCCCGAACGCTTAGGCAAGAGATGCGAACATTAGTAAACGAAATGGCAATCACTCTTCGACAGGAATTACACCAGTTAAAACACGAGTTTCAACAAGATAGAGAGCGCCTGAGCAACGAAATGCAACGGGACAGACAGGAACTCAAGGAGAGTTTATCGCAAGATAGGCAGGAAATAAAAGAAGAAATCAAAACCACCCTGCAACAGATGTTCATTGAGCTAACCCAAGAATTTAGACAACAAATTCGCGACGAAGTTACTCAGACGGTCGTCCACAACGCCACCCCCAACCGCACCCGTGTTAGTCCGCTCGAGGCAAGAGAAGATATCCGGGCGCATCCTTACGCACGCCCTTCATCTCAGGCCAGCTTACAATAAAAAATGGCTAGACAAGAAAATGTCGCGCAAACACAACCCATCAAAATTTGGCAATGGAACTGCCGCAGTTTCCGCCGGAAACGCGGAAATCTAACGCAGTTCATACACGCACAGACACACACACCAGACATATTGGCACTACAAGAAACATACATTGAACCTAAACTGACTGGATACAATACTTTTGCGTACAAAGAACACCACAATGGTCCGATTAAAACAGCGACATTAGTGTCAAAGAGGTTAACCGCAATCGACCACACCCTCAGCTCCGAACGCATACCGCACGTGCTCATCGAAATCATTCCCGTAGACAGGAAAGAGCCTAGCTTCTTTGTCCTCAACATCTATAGTGCCCCTAAAGAGCGGGCAGACTGTTTCGATGGGCTCTTCAAACACGCACTAAAGGAATCAAAGCAACGTTTGCTTATTGTAGGGGACTTCAACGCAGCACACCCAACGTGGGGTTACAAGACCGCTAATCCAAAGGGTCGACGGCTAGCACTGACGATAGCACAACTAGGCTTGACCATACTTACAGACGCAGCCCACCCAACGAGAATAGGCAACAGTGTCAGTCGAGACACCTGCCCCGACCTTACACTGATCAAAGACATCAGGTACCAGGGATGGCACAACCTCGATGAGACCCTCGGTAGTGACCACAATATAATAGAAACGCATCTAATAACACCGCGAACAAAAATTAAAGAACGTAAAATACGAATGACGGATTGGGACAAGTTCCGACAGCGGCGCAAGCAAGAAAGCACCAACGAAACCTACGAAGGCAGCTTGAAACCAGAAACTCTGCAGGAATGGATCCGACAAATTCAGACAGACTTCCGTGCGACAACGAAAATCATCGACACGTCACCAGAACATCCCGATGTCGACAGGCACCTATTACACCTTTGGGAGGCTCGACATTGCCTGCAAAAAAGGTGGAAAAAGCAAAAGCACAATCGCAAGCTCAGGCAGCGGATATCCGCCTTAACAGCCCAGGCGGAAAGTTACGCAACCGAGCTAACGCGAAACAATTGGAAGAACCTGTGTAATCAAATGCAGGGTACCTTGGGCACCGCCAAAACGTGGGTACTGCTTAGAAATCTCATCGACCCCAATCAATCCAAAGCAACGAGCAGCAAAACCCTTCAAAAAATCTTGAGACAGACACCTGGGACTGATGCGGCCATAATACAACAGCTAAAAGACACTTACATAGGTACAGGCCCCAAACCAACTTACATAGATTATCCGCATGCGGAGCCTTCGGAATTAGACAAAGAAATCACACCACATGAAGTTAGAGCGGCACTGCATCGAATAGTACGCAACACCGCCCCGGGAGCAGACGGAATACAGTACCGGCTTTTAAAAAACCTCGACGACAGATCGATAAAAGAACTTACAGATTATTTTCAGTACCACTGGCTAGAGGGCACGTTGCCGCAAGAATGGCGGCACGCCGATATTACAATGATGCCAAAACCAGGAAAGCAGCCCTCTCTAAACCAACTGAGACCCATCTCGCTCACATCATGCATAGGAAAGTTATTTGAAAACGTCGTCCTGGCAAGACTTCAGCCGTACCTAGAAGAGCAAGCCTTATTGCCGCACACAATGTTCGGATTTCGACCGGGGCTATCCACTCAAGACGTACTACTGCAAATTAAGGAAGAGCTAATCGACCATATCAGCACTCAACAAAGCAAAGCCATCCTTGCGTTAGACCTGAAAGGCGCGTTTGATAACGTAGCTCATGACCTCATACTCACCAATCTAGCGGCAACAAAGTGTGGCCGACGACTATACAATTACGTCCGGGCGTTTCTTAAAGATCGCACTGCGACTATAGGCATCGGAAATATACGTTCGGACTCTTTCCCTCTTGCGGGAAAAGGCACGCCACAAGGGTCAGTGCTTTCCCCCGTGCTATTTAACATAGCTATGAGCAGACTACCTGCACTACTAGATGCCATACCGGGAATTAGGCATGCGCTTTATGCTGATGATATCACCATCTGGGCCACCAGTGGCTCAGATGGTGAAATACAGGACGCACTACAAGCAGCAGCCGATGTCACCCAGAAATATGCCCGGGCAGGGGGACTTACGTGCGCAGCTCAAAAGTCAGAACTGCTTATAGTAAAAAAACTCCAAAGGAAACATCACCTACCACCTGACATCACGGTGACTATCGAGGGTGAACCTGTAAATAAGGTGAACAAATTGCGCTTACTAGGACTCCATGTTCAAGCCAATGCGAAAGCGACATATACCCTGACGCTACTGAAGAAACAGATTAATCAAGTAGTGCACATGATCCGGCGGGTCACGAACCGCCGCCACGGCCTAAAGGAATCCGACGTCATGTGCATCATACACGCTTTAATCGTAAGCCGCATTACCTATCACGCACCTTACCACCGACTCACCCAAAACCAAACAAACCAGCTAGACACACTCATACGAACAGCAGTGAAAACGGCGACAGGCCTTCCTATCTACACCTCAACAGCCAGACTATTACAGCTTGGTCTACATAACACCACGGCCGAATTAATCGAAGCCCAGAAAGTCGGGCAGATCGAACGACTTAAACGTACATCGACAGGAAGGCACGTACTCAGACAATTACGTTACCCAACATCAGAGTTTTCCCCACGAGAGCCCCTGTCAATCGCCCCAAACATCAAAGAAAACATTACAGTGGCCCCCATACCTCGGAATATGCACCCCGAACACCATAAAGGCAGGCGCACTGCGCGTGCAATGGCACTGCACCGAGCATACTGCAACGACCTCGACACCTTCTATACAGACGCCGCGTGCTACCCTGACATTACAGCCAAAGTGGTAGCGGTGGCCGACTGGAGGGGCGAAGCACTATTATCAGCCACAATACGCACTGACAACTGCACGGAAGCCGAAGAATGTGCCATAGCCCTCGCCATCAGCGCTCAACCCCCAGATAAGATCATACATATTCTTACAGATTCCCAGCAAGCATGTCGAAACTACGCACAAGGACGGATTTCACCGATCGCTCATAAAATTCTACACAAGAAGCAAAACATTCCACTAGTTCACCTAGTCTGGACACCTGGGCATGCGTCTCTCCCTGGCAATGAGCGCGTTCATGCGGCAGCCCGAGGCCTAACCCTCCAGGCACCGGTGGAAGACCAGTCCAACCCAGACAAGGTGGAAACGATACCGCTTACATACACGCATATACTACAACACCACAGACTATCCCGTAGAATATTCCCCCCACCCCACGTGAAGCTAAACCGTGCAGATGCAGCCGCTTGGCGTCAGCTCCAAACTAATACGTTCCCCAGCCTTGCTCTCCGCCACACTTTTTACCCTAGCCAGTACCGCGACAAATGTCCTTTCTGTGGTGGTCACCCAAACCTCTACCATTCTACGTGGGAATGCTCCAAACCACCCGGCTTACCTAGAATACCCAACCCCTCCCCATCCCAGTGGGAAGCCGCTCTTTCCAGCACAGCCTTCGACGACCAGCGATGCCTGATCGACCGGGCCAGCCGGATAGCAGCAGCAAATGGGGCCCTGGACTGAGGGCTCCACCCTCTGGCACTTCGTTCTTAAAACAAAGTTTTCTACTACTACTACTACAACTGTTTCAAGAAACCAAAAGCGCTGTCAAATGCTACCGGAATACTTGGCACGTCAGCACAGGTGAAGGAGGTCCATTCCTGTGTCATTCCCTGCACTGCCACATAAAGTTGTCCGCTAGTACAGCACACAAATACAAGTCACAAGCAATGACGGTATGATGGTGATAATGGTCAACCATGCCAAGAAGAATGTCCACACTACGATGTGGAAAGAATGACATCAACCACGACGGCGACTGTGGGTGTGTTTCAATTCTGGCCGACATTGAAAACAGTCTAGTTTGAGCGCAAGGAAGGCATCTTCGAGCCAATGAAATGGAACGCGTTTAGAAGACGTATCCGCGACTTGACGCCACCTCGCGTCGACAAGATTCAACTGCAAACAAGATGCAGATTGCAATCCGTGATTGACAAGAATGCTAGTACAGCTTTGTGAGCATCATGTCAAGTTTAAGCACGACGTTTTGGAAAGAAGAAACCTTCGAAAAGAAAGAAAGAAAGAAAGAAAGAAAGAAAGAAAGAAAGAAAGAAAGAAAGAAAGAAAGAAAGAAAGAAAGAAAGAAAGAAAGAAAGAAAGAAAGAAAGAAAACGAGACATGGCTTACATTAAGCGCATAAGAAAGTAAGCCTACGTCTTGCGCTCCGGCCACCTTCCCGTCGAGTTTCTAAACATTGTCCTCAGCCGCCATCTTGCTTAGACAGCTCTGAGTATAGTCTGCATTGTTATTTGACTTCGATATCGTCTTCGCGAAGCTGTCTCTCTTGCCGGCTTTGTCCAAACTGGAACGAGGCTTACGCGTAAGATGCTCACTGTCCGCTTAGCCGTCCACTAAGCCGTCTATATGCGGCGTGTACTAGAACACGGCCTGGTGACACTGATGCACTCGGAACGATGACAAGGATACAACCGCGACAATGGTGACAACCGAGTAGTGGCGACAAAACGACGTCGGGAAAAACCGCATGTCGGGGATCTGAGCTCGAGTCTGGTGACATCTATGGTGGCGTGAAGAGACGATTATTAGAAACACAATTATACCGACGATAAGGGTGATGGACGTGCAAGACGTCGCAGAACGAAGTACGTCCTAAACGCATATCGTTGTAAGAAACCTATGGACAGATAGTGCAGGGCAGATGTAATAGTGCAAACTGAAACATCGAGCCCTGGCCTCCGCGGAGCGAGATGAGCTCGCTTCCCTGAGCCACGGCTGCTTACGGTGTGCCTAGTGCGTGCCTGATTGCACATGTCACGTGGTCACAGAGCCGCGTTCGTGCCACTGCTCGCGCGTTCATCGTCGTCTTTTTCCACAGCTGGCAGGCTTTCGCCTTACCCTTTTTACGTACAGCTGCAGCGTAAAAAGATTAGCACAAGTGACCAGTCAGCCGAGCAGATATATTGCGGTACGCATGCAACGCTGTCGTTCCGTAGCACGCCTAAAACGAGAGTGCCAGGCACTCCCTCTTTGAAACATGAAGCATCTCGCACTTTATAGATACCGTGCGCACAGGAACAACAGCGCCGCGTACCGCGATTTCCCAATCTTTTTTCGCTGCAGCTGTACAAACGTGTAACACTTGCTCACTTTTTTTATCTCTCTTTTTTTTTTCCCGAATAGTGTTCGAAACATTGGAATAGGCGATTCTAAAGAGTGCTAACTGAACTTTTTTTCTGCTTCTATTAATTATATATATATATATATATATATATAAATCGGACGGTGCTCTTATCACCTCCTTGGCGCCGGGGGTTCCCGTGTATAGCGCGCCGATATGCAAGAAAGCAAGAGCCGGGACAATCGAGGCCGTTGCCGGGCTTTTTGTATCGGCGAGACTCGGCAGGCAGACGCGCGGAAGAGTCAATATAGCGACGCGTTTCCAAGCCCCGGCCCCGTCAGGTGCGTCGGAACTCGGGCATTGATTAGGCTGCGGTTTCGAGGCGCGTTTATGCCACGGGCGTCCCCGGCGGCCTCATCCAATTCGCCTGGAACGGGAAATGAAGAAGGGGAGGGGGAGCGAAAAGAGAAAGAGAGGGAAAGGTGAGCGGTCGATATCACAGAGTGCCCTACAAAAAAAAAAAAAAAAATATACTAGAGGGAACCCTCGCTATACACGAGTGGCAATCGTGGTGGTTCAGCCAATATGATGATGATAGTATAGCGAACTGGACTATTCTATAGTTCTCTCCTATGGCGGGTAATAAGCGACTTTGAACCTGCCGCGGTTGCTTAGTAGCCATGGCGCTGAGCTTCTGAGGTCGAGGTTGCCGGTTCGATCCGGCCTTGGCGGCCGCATTTCGGTGGGGGCGACATGCAAAAACATTCGTGCGTACTTCAAATCAAATCAAATTTATTGAACATCACACCGATGTCTAGGGGTGAAAGACAAAAAGGCTGTGCAAAGGCTTGACTAAGGGCCAGCACACCCCACAGAAAGCTTAATTGGACCTTGCGGACCGCGTACTTACTAAAACAAAATAATAAGCAATTAGGGTCTGTACATACAGCTCACACATAGAAGTTTACACGATAGGTAACGACAATAAAAAGAAGAAAAAAAATTGTGCACATAACATGTGCATCAACCAAATGTATACAAATGGGCGCGGATGGAAAAACGTAAACGGAGTAACGATAGCTACTAAAAGCCGCGTTAAAGAAGAAGAAATAAATTACAAGTAAAAGTTATTTACTTAACAATGCATATACAAAAAGTATAAATGAAACATGGCAAAATATATAACACCAAGCAGAACCAATATTTTCTTTATTAAATATAGGTTTTATGAGAAATACAGTTTTTCAGGTGCACGTTGAATAACCCCAAGTGGTCATCAAAATCCTTCCGGAGTCCCTCCCTACGACGTGGCCTCATAATCAGATGGCGGTTCTGGTGTGCAAAACCCCAGAATGTCTTTTCCTTTCTTTTTTTTTTTTGACAGTTGATCGTATTAAACGGACTATCGCTTCACAAGTGCGACCATTAGCGATGTTTATGCGCAGACAGTTACCGCCTTGGTGCGTTCAGAAGAATACCATTACTCGGATAGAGGTAAAAGGTAAGAAATGAGACGCAAGAAACGTCTGAAGCCGCCAGAACGAAGAAAAGTAAATCTACGTGACATACACGTCATTGCCAGCGGTGTATGAACGAGTGCATCACCAGAGTTCGCTGTAGCAATTTTTTGTAGAAACTTCTAGCGATGATATGCTCATACACTGGAGTTTGTAGCTGTTGCTGTTGTCTCCCATATCGCTGTGGAACGCGTTTGTCTGGAGACCTTATAGCGGTTTTGCTACTGGACGTCGATCATGATGCTCAAAAATGGCGGCACTTATTAATGCGAAAGCATTATATGTACCATGAGGCAGAAAAGCCGGCGTTGTCCTCAATGAGTGCGACCAAAGATCATCATCAGAGCGGATTAAGGTGGATTAAGGTTGGTACAAATTAGAGCAAGGCCGATTAGGGTGAATTAATGTAGAGTTGTGAAGGACACGTGACAACGTAAGACGTCACGTATCATGGACGTAACCAATTAATTAGAGAAGGCATAATGCTTTCGCATTCAAAACACGTAAGGATACTCCAGTGACTGTCATTTTTTTAACTCTGCTTGCGATGCTGCTGTATTTAACCCATTTAGGCGCTTTGTGCACAATTGTGCACGTGGTTTAGTAAAATGAGTAGGTATAGATAGATGGCTGGATGTTTGCCCTCGCCGTGTCAGTTTCTCTTCATGCGGCTGGTTCTCTTCTGTCATTGTACAGGTCAAGCACCTCGCCCACGAATCCATTTATTTGTTGACAACCATTTACAACGGTTTATTTCTGATAGTGTTGCACCACCACGGGGGCACATTGTCCTTGCGGTGTGCCGTTCGTGCGTTCTTTGTTTACCTCCGAGATTCTAGGACTGAGCTACGAATCAAGGCTTTGCTCGTTAATGGTCACGTCTGTTGCAACCACATTCCAAAGAGCTGCAGAGAATAACGACATACGTAGTGACAAATTACTCATCGGTCTCCCGAACGAGAGACAGACGGCGTGATGAAGAGTCCAAACTTTGCGTGGCTAGCTGGTTTAGAAACAGGAAATACCGCCCAGACGCGACCAAATCAGGTTTCGTCTTTTCATTCTTTCAGTTTTTTCTTCCTTTCTTTCTTTCCTTCTTTCTTTCCTTGCATCTCGCTTGAGTAGCCTGTACGCATTCGCCTATGCTATTTCTCGAACAGACGAATCTTAAGGCCCGCAGACGAAAACAACTGCAAGCAGTTCTGTAGCAGACGACAAGAAGGGAAATGGCATCTGCGCCCCTGTGAGTCAATGCTACAGGGGAATGCTTTTGCGACAGTTCGATAAAATGAATGCGCTTCGTTCTGTGCTAACGTTGGCGTCGCGACATACGTTATAATGTGCAGCATTCGAGAATGACGCGCGCAGAAAAACAAAAACGAAAAGACGCCGTGCCATAGACGGGAATCGGACATTGTCCCACAAAAGCAGACGTAATTTCTGTCCTCCTTCCTAGAATGCAGGGTAAGCCAACGTTAAAGCAATATTTTCGGTCGAAAAGTGCGAATCGTAGAAAGATGCCTTTTTCATAAAAATGCACTGAAATGTGCATTTTTAAACGAATCGTATAGCCACAGTAGACAAATTTGTCACCGAGAGATTGAGTAGTTCCGGACTAATTAAAGGGAAGATATTGATACGACCGGATTCGTTACAGGCATAGGTAGCGGTACAAGGTAGACAGAGAAGTTTTGAGGAGGAGAAAAAAGACCACGGAGCTTCTTTGAGGGGACAGCCGTGTTCAAGCTTATCCTTACATAGTAAGGAATGCGGCTGCGCACCTATATGTGTGGTGGAACAAGGGTACTCTCGAGTATCAGAGACAAGGTGGCACGAGAAATAGAAGAGGCATTCTTTTTTATAATCAAATCGGGTGAAACGTGTGTCCCGAGGCTCTCCATTGCGCTGCATGACGCTTGAGTTAGATTACCAAGATTGACACCACTAACTTACGTAGAAACTAAAAAGCTTTTCTATTTTTTTCTTGGGACAACGTGTTCTGTCAGCGTGTCCATATATATGTCTCTTCTTCACTAAATCCTCAGTTGATAGTCTGCGCTGTGTCTGTGTTTTCTTTCCCTCCGTCTATGTTATTTCGCGCTGCCCAAGTCAATGATGGATTATCAACTCGCCCAGCCAACCGCCCTTCTGAAGTACGGTACCAAGCATCTTATCACACTTGCACCGTCTATGTGCAAGTGCCAGTTTTCATGGCAGTTACACACACACACACACACACACACACACACACACACACACACACACACACACACACACACACACACACACACACACACACACACACACACACAATATATATATATATATATATATATATATATATATATATATATATACACTTGATAAGAGCGTGGGATTCTACCAATGCGATGTCGTGCCTATACACGAAATGACCACATCGTGATTCCAGTGCTGACGGCCTTGTTTGCTTGAAGCGACCAGCTGTGTTCGAACAAGCAGCATGAATGGATCCAACATTTCTTTCTGGAGCATTTAGTTCGAGGTCGAGGGTTCGGCTACGGTGGTCGGTCGCATTTCCATAAGAGTGAAACGGACAAAAAAAAAGAGGAAAACGTTCGCGTACTTGGGTTTTGGTGCCCGTCATGAATCCCAGGTGGTTACATTTTACAGCCTCTCCTCGTTACGGCGCGCACCATAATCAAATCGCTATGTTGGTACGTAAAACCCCAGCGCGTTCTTTAGTCGAAGTGTTGGCTCCAACGAAAACTTCTTGTTGGACATCTGTTGATCACTTCAATCCTCCTGCCAACTTGCGCCTTATGTTTACTTGCAGTTCGTATCCCCTTGTAGTGTTTGTGTAGCTTTCGTTAATACTTGTGTCTCGCTCCTTTTAATGCGTTCGCATTAAGAGCGTCAAAGTTGCAAAAAAAAAAGTGTGTGCGCGGGAAGCCGGTCACGTGGTAGAGGTAAAGAGGGGATGGGAGAAGCTTAAAAAACCGTATATGGTGTAATGAGCACGCAATGCTAACGCATTTATTTCGTATTTACCGCTAAATTACCACTGATGGCCGCTCACTACACTCACTTTACCTCACTACGAAATTCACCGATCTCGCAGGAAAATGAAAAAATATGTAAAGAATGTTAAGCTCAGCCTTGTGAAATTTCGTCGCTCCTGTTTTTTAATGAAACGCTAAAGCAGAAGAACCTATCCGCCATCGGACGATAGCCGCAATGAAAAGTAAAAAAAAAATAAAAAAAAGGCGGGCAATAGCAGAAGACGAACCATAGCTCCGCGGCGTTAGATTACCGGGGAAATTTCGCAATAGCTCAATTAAGCGGTTTGCGATGACTTTCTCTGAAATCGTTCACTACAGTGCTGGAGCATATGCGAAGCACTAATGGAGGACGTCGGTCCGTCGGCGAGCCGTCCCAGCGTCGCATGCAATTCAAGCACAAAGTGACCTATACTGGTGCGGTTCGGAGGCAGCTTTTCTAGCATATGCATTCATCTCTTTTAGGCTGCATGTTGAATAATTTGAAGCCGCAATAACCAGACGCTCTTATTTAAAAAAAAAGCTTTGCACACGTGGCTGCAGTGGATTTATTAAAGCAGTCGTAAGAAAAATGATTATAATGCGCCTGCTCGCAATCGCAGCATTTCACATTATGCAAAACAAAAATCGGCGGATGCCACGAGTATAAGTGGGAATCGGTGTTACGCAAAGCTTTTTTTTTTCAATGTTCGCTCAAATGGCAAAGCAAATATTAAAGAAATGAAACGCAAATGACGCAAACACGCTGAAACATTTTTTTTTTGTTCAAACATGACACGATCACGCGAATGTTCCATTAAGTTCGCTTCACTTATTTCTCCCCACATGGTGGATTATGCTGCCTACTCTTTCTTCACTTCTTCGTAGCCGACTTCTTCAATTATCTGTTACCGATTTCTTCATCTTTTGCCTCTTGTTCTGCTTTCCTACTCGGGTGCACATTGCCAGTGGCACAAGCACATTCTGACAAAGAATGGGCACTCATACCTAATTTAACATGACCAGTACATACACAGCGGCCCAATTTGTCTGCTGCAGACGTGCTGCATTTGGGACTAGTTGTTTGTACATACTTAGTTTTCGTAGCACGCTGTTTTGAACACAAAATACACAACAGTGTGTCGCGCTCCAGCCTGTGCCTTGTTCTTTCGTTTTGTGTTCAAAACCGCGGTGGCATGAAAGCTAAGCAACCAATTTGTTTCATTTGGGCGCATAAACGTCTTTGTTATCGACTCGGAGTGACAGCACCAGCAAAGTTGGATGAAGAGGCGAAGAAAGCTTTGCTTTAAAAGGAGAAACAAAGTCGGGAAAGTAGTCGAACTTGTGTGACGCGACAGTCTGGTGGAAGTTAGGACATCCTCGCCTGTCTAGAGTTTGCAGATGGCTGCCTGGAACTTTGGAAAAAAAAAGAAAAAGAAAAGTCTTTGGAAAGCAATCGAAGATGATTGCCAAAGTAAGTGAAGCTCATACTATTTTGTACCATATGTACAGTCGTCATCAATGATCTCAAAAATGATATTTTTCTCCCCCCAGATTAGGTGTCCTCAGCGGATCGATCATAAACTCAAGGTTAAAAACTTGGAGGACGCTTAAGCTTCGCCTTTGAGAGTAGAACGCGAGAGCGTTATCGGGACCGGTTCGCATCGCATCGTTCGCATACGGCAAGTAGGCTTCATTCACTGTAACACTGAACGTGGGAAAGCCAGCTTACAAAGACCAAGCTTACATCGATTCCCCTTAAAGTCGGCTTCACTTTTAAACTGAAATGAATTGATGGAAAGACGTTTTTCCAGGGGCAATATAAGTGGTCTTATATTAAAATGTGAAGGCCCTAGCACCTTTTTTATGATTTTATTAATTGTTTGCTATTGCCCCGACGCGCGCAGGTCTGGTAGAAATGTTTGAAGTTTCCTCGTAGCAGAATTAGCTTTTCTCGTGCATTCAAATTACAATCCGACGCCGATTGGTAAACAATCCGACGGCGAAATCCGACGCCGAGTGGTAAAGTCATACTTTACCATTTTTCTCACGGATTTCACTGTGAGAAATTCAATTTTTGTTCACCAAAACCATGCACCTCGTGAAGGGCCTGCGCAGTCGATGTGGTCGGATGATTTTCTCCGTCACCCGCGATCACATGCCTGTTGCCGACGCCGGATTTTCTGCGACACGGGGCCCTAAGCGCTATCGCGTTAAAATTTACACTGACTGAAGTTGAAACTAACACTGGCCTTGCCCCTTTGTTGCCGCTAACGAGAAGTGACTTGAACTACCTTCCCGCCTCCGGCGCTGCAATCGAAGACCCTGCCGCCTTCAAAGTTGCGATTTGTAATTTATTGTTAGACCACTCTCTGTAATGCCCTCGTGCCTTGAGAGTATGAAGATAAATAAATTAAATAATTATTTGAATAATACAAAAGGGAACAGTGATTTTTAAACGAAGATAACTCTGAGGCATGAGTTCAAATCCAGGATCTTGATACATAACAGCAAGTTTTCCTGTTGGACGTTTAGTCACGTTGAACACTTTTATGAAGGGCATGTGTGTTTGGGCCCTATGGGTGTTTAAAAAATATTGGTGTTCCCTTTCGTATTGAAGACGACTGCACTACACTTGTCTCTGTATCCTATTTTTTTGTCCACTTGGAGCGTCGTTATTTTGTGCGTCAGCTGTAGGGCTGCACCTCGCAGTCCAGCGCAGGCATCATGGCGAGATGCGCGACTCTGCTTGGACTAGCGCGCCAACGTCGTCGCAAACGCGTGTCTCGATTTTTGTCGTGCATGCAGAATAGCGTTACTTAACACGCAACGCCAGGATCGTCCTTGATGCCACCGATTATGGGCCGATTCCTATAGATGATGTTATGTTAGGTAGCCTCCCGAAGCGCTAGCTGCCGATTGAGAAGGACGGGAAAAGCTGACGCGCTCTCACTTTTATGAGTAGATTGTTGCTACTCGACGCGACGCGTGCGCTAATGCGCCTCAAATTTCGAGTCGCTAAGCGTCTCGAAAGCTCACGCTTTGATCCGTCCGTCCGTCCGTCCATCCATCGTCTATCTCGTGCCCAGCACGCGTCTGTAGCCTAATGGGTAGAGCGCCGACCTGCTGCGCCAGGAGACCCTGGTTCGAAACCTACCGTTGGGCACGTACGTTATGTTTTCATCGAACAGAACGAAGCTGTTTTCGCACGATACTATCTATAGTGGGGTGATCACACATTCCCTTCCTACAAACTGAACCACGCCAAACTCTGCGGACGTCAGCAAACAACGCTTCGCTTTACAACGCAGCGCAAAGTTGTGCTGCGTTTTGAAGCGTCGTCAGCGAACGGTGCAGACGACAGTGACGTCACCTCCGCACTGTTTAAAGATGGTCGATACTGGAACTGCTAGGAAGCATGAAATTGACTAAGCAAGCAGAAGTGTACGCGCAGGCACTGTTGCACACTGCCTGAGCGTACACTGACTAATAAAGAAGGCGCTTTTGCCGCTAAAATCCGGTGTTCCTGCGCGGCCATGTCGTCGCCCGCTCGCGTGAAAACTGCCTGCAAGCTGACATTGGTGCACCAGGGTTGTGAAATTCTGCTAATTACTCGCTTCGAGATGTAAAATATACGGATCGTGAACGCTCTCGAATATTTACAATTTCCGTTCTAGTCCTCTTAAGCATTCCTCTGATGCAGTCCTCTGATGCATTCGTTAGCATACATCGCAGTTTATGCAACGCTGTTTACCACGTGAGGGAGGCAGCAGAAGATAAACAGACGACGTCTTGGAACCCTTTCTCGGTGCATCGAAAACAAGCCAGACAAAACGCAACCGATCTTCTGTGAATGGTCCTTGTTTAGAAACGAAAGACTGCCCGGAGAAAACTGTTCCGTGCTTTTTTTTTTTTCTAACTTTTAACCCATTTCAGAATGTTCAACACAATGAAAATGAGAGGACCAGAGTTCCTAAGTACGCGCCGCGTCATTGAAAAGCGCATTGAGCAAGGCCGTACGAAGAAGCAACAGATGCGAAACGACTGCGACGACGCGCGCTCGCGTCTTTTAAAACCCAGGGGCCGCATTTTGGCCTCGGCGCCCCGTTTTTATGTCGGCTTCCGCAGAAAGCCACGCACGTAGCCGTAGCCTTTATTCAGAATGGAGATAGCAGGCAGTCCCGAGAGCACTCTCGCTTTTTATTTATATTTTTGTTTGTTTATTTTATTTTTTGCCACCATATACGAAACGTGGGTGTCAGAACAGGACGCTCACCATAATGCGAGCGGCGCTGCACTCTCGGCAAAATAACACCAACGAAAACTGCAATCTCCGACAGACAGCAACCAAAAATCGAAGCTTCCAGAGAGGAAAACAGAGAGAGAAAATAAAATTGCGCGGGCGGCGGGAAGCAGACGACACGAAGCGCCCAGGCCGACGCGTCTCGTCGCCAGATGGCACCAACCGCGAAACGAAGTGACGTCACGGTTTTGATTCAAGCAGCGATTGGTTGTTCTAGCGGCGTTTCCATGACAACCAGGTGAACGGGTGGAGGAAGCAAGCATCCTTCTCCACTGTGCTTTCTTCTTTCTTGCTTTTTTTACCATAGCATGCATGGCCCGTCTGCTTGCTAGCGCTTCTCTTTCCTTCTGCTCTCTAAGCTCTCCGCTCTCCGAGCGCAGACGATCGTTCACTGCGCCAGCAGACGGCTTCGTCTCGTTTCGTCTGGAAGTGTTTGGTTTGCTTTTTTTTTCTTCTGTTTCTGTTCGGCATCCGGGAAAGAAGGGGGGTTTGAGACGCGGTGACTCGTCGGTGTTTCAACTCGCGAGAGATTTGTGCCAACGGTGTTCCGGACCAAGCGGACCAACCGTAAACGAGGGCGAACTTACTCGCCTCGAAACCTTCAACGCACGGACGAAGAAAGAGCGCCGCAAATCGAAGACTCGTCTCTCACCGCCCGGTCGCAGCTTAGCAACCTTCTGCAGATTTGCAACAACGTTCTGTGCAAAACCAGGTCGACGTTCGAGGTGAGTCGGCTACGGCTGCAACGATTCGACAGTGTTGCCTCGTAAACCTGCTACGGGGTGTAGGCAGCCATTTGTGGCGCCCGCTGCAAATACGGCCTTCGCGAGGTCCCGGTAGAAAGAAGCGTGCTTAACACCATTTTTTTTTTTTTACCGGCGCCTTGTTTGAGTAAGACATGGCGAACGCTTTCGCTGTACAAGTTGGACAGCACAACAGGGTGGCACTGACAGATCGCTCTCCGAAACTGATCACGTGTCAACAGGCGCAACTCGGTAGTCCGGAACGTAAAAAAAAAAAAAAAAAAAGAATGGCGATCTATCAAAAGCAAAGACGGGTGTAGAATTATACCGGTCTCCCTTCAGCTGTCTTTACAAATGATGAATGAAACTCCCGATCAGCGATTACTATCTTACCGACGCTATGCTATAACCTGTTTGATGCGAAGATTTGCATTATCTCTGCATTTGCATACTAACCAGGCTATAGAATAAGAAAAAAAAAACGCTTTGTTGTCGGCATACCATTTCTGTTGTCAGAGTGCTTTCTTTTCTAGAGTCACCGTTAGCGATAGCTCAGTTGCTATGCCGCTTGCTGCTAGGCACGAGGTTGCGCGTTCAAATCCCGGCCGCGGCGGCCGCATTTTGACGGGAGCAAGACGCCCGTTTGCCACGCACTGAGTGCACGTTAAAGATCCCAGGGGTGTCAAAATTACTCCCGAGTCCCCGACTACGGCGTGCCTCATAATCAGATCCTGGTTTTGGCGCGTAAAACTCCAAAACGTAATTTTTGTTTCCTGAATGTCTGTATACTGAAATGGAATATCGTCTTCCCGAATCATCCGCATTTACAAGGCAGTGTGACCGGACGATTCTCCCATCTCATCACGTTTCCGCGATCGCCTGACACGTTAACATTTGACCTTTGCATTCGCCTTCTAAAAGACAAAGTGAGAACGTGCCCGCGTTTTTTGCGGCCCAGCTGTCACTGTACCGTTTTCGTTGCGTAATATGCCTTCTGAAAGTCGCATTTGCAAGTACGCCAGGATGCCGCATAATGTACTCTTAGCTCTTTCTTCATCTCGGCTGTTCGGATTGCGGCGTTCCCAGAACAGCTACATTTACGAAGTACGCTTAGTGACTGTGTTTGTTGTATAAGCACGTTGTCAAGCAGACCTGCTGAGTGTTTCGTCCTGGTTTACGTAAGCCTGTTTACACAGACTCGCAATCGTAAATGCACGAGGCACTGATATTGAGGTCTTGCTTCTGTTTTTCATTAAGCAGGTTATGCCACGTTCAGTAACAGGCTACGCTTGAGCGTAAACGAGGTTTAGCTAATGTGCTATCGGAGAGCGGCGTTGTCAGATGCACTTGTCCGGCCTTGCTTTCTCGTTCTTTGTTACGTAAGTCTGTTCGCTCCGATTGGCGCTTTTAAATACGCCATACTGCCCATCATCTTCTTGCCCGCTTCTTTATCACGTGTAAACAATGTTATTCGTGAACTTGGAGCACTATTAGTGATATCCGAGATATAGTAACGATATTAGTGGTGGTGACGCGGTAATGTAACATTTTTAGGCCCTTATTATTTCGTGTTTTTTTTTTCGTTTTTTTTTTTTTTACAATACCGCAAACAATATGCTTGCATAGGGTCAGTGGGAAAGCGTATTGTGTAAACTTAGAGAATGAAAGAAGTACAAATTCTTATCATTTTTGCGGTTTCATTAAAAAAATCGCCACGGATCCACTAAACAGCGGAGAACGAAAGGGTTAATTACGCGTAACGTACCGCTGTGAGCAATAGTAATGGACCACAGATTCACAAAAAAAGGAAAAAAAAGAAAAAAAAAATCCACTTGGCTTGTTGCTTTCCCATACAAGCTGTTAGCCTTACAATATGAAATCAGCTGGGAGAACACCACAGTGCAGGTGTTCTCACATTACGTGTGCTTGGATTCCCAAGAAAATTCACATTTTACTCGGCAAACCATGTTACATTCCACTTTTGCGCGTTGGTTTACTGGGAGTTTCAGCTTGTACGCAAACGTATAACCGTTTTCGCAGTACTGTGGAAGTCTGTCGCAGTAACAAGGCTGGCAGTAACAACAACATCTTGCGAAGCGGAGTTAAACTACAGAGGACACAAAAACAGTGTTGCAGTAACTTACGTATGCTACTTAACTGCCGGTGTAAAGCGTTGGTAGCAACACAGTCGTTAACGCGCAGTCCATTTGTGATTTTCCTTCGACGAGAACACTCACGCAACATAAAGAAGTTTTCAAATGCATTGTAGTTGGACATAACTTCACATGACATCGCTATTAGCTCTGCTACTGTTTGGGAGCCCACGGTAAAACCACAAACGAGGCAGTACAGCGTGACATGGGTTGGGCCTCTTTTGAAGTCACGGAAGCGCAGAGCAAAATTTTGTTTTCAAGAAAGACTCGGGAACATGGATGAAAGTAAATGTGTGTCTAAAGCGTAAAAGTATCTGTACCTGAATAGCATAAACAAAGACTGGAGGGAGGTGTCAAGAAAATTTGGCAACCAAGTTCAAGGTAATTGAAAGTGTTAACAGACAACCAGGAGTCGTCAGAAAGAAAGTGAGAGAAACAGAGACAGCGAATTTGATGCAAAAGATGGAAAGAAAAAAAAATACCATGGAGATTCACAAGAATGGGAAGAAAGAAAATTAGAAGGGAAAATCTGTACGATAGTACAAACCGCAGTGCCTTGCTATTTGAGGCTCGAGCTGGTTGTCCAAGGACAAAAACATACCGGAACAAATATTCGCAGTAAGATAAGGCATGTGTCTGCTGCATCAAAGATCCGGATAACACTCAGCCGATATTCACCCAGTAGGTAACCTACACCTTCCAGAAGCGCTTGGATGTAAAATGGATGAAAGTTTTAACCGGTCAGCAGTCGAGATAGGCAAGAGACGTTTGGAGTATTGGCGGAAAAGAAAAGCGGAGAAGATATTCATATGACCGAATCCATTACAGGCATAGGCAACTGTACAAGATACATGTAGAAGTTTCAAGGAAGACATAAAATATTAATGATATGTAGGCAGCCAAATAGAACCTTCAAAGCAGGAGGAGGCACGAATCCGCTCTATAGGCATTCTCTCGCGGCTTCGCGCACGCCCTTCCGCCTCCCCGCTTTCAACGGAAGAAAAGAAGGCTATCAAAGACCTTCGCTCAACCCAAAACCTCGTCATCCTCCCGGCTGACAAGGGCAACGTCACGGTGCTACTCAACAGTACTGACTACCGTGACAAGATGTTGTCACTGCTTGCGGACGAAGCGACGTACAATCGTCTGAAGAAGTATCCTACGCTCAAGGTACAGAGGAAGCTCCAGAAGCTTCTTACGGATGTGTTTCGTTTTGTAGACCCAAGGCACAAAGGGTTGTACTTCTCCCTTCTGTGCACTAACGGTTCGGCGCCGGCGCTCTACAGTTTGCCAAAAATACATAACCTAACGTCCCGATGCGACCAATTGTTGACTTTACTCGCTCTCCGCTTCATAAACTGTCCAAATACATTCATAAGCTTCTTTCCCCTCTCGTTGGTAGAGGCGCCACTCACGTTCGCCATTCTGAAGACTTCATAGACAAGATTCGTCATTTTACTCCTGACGATCAGGAAGCGCTTGTCTCGTTCGACGTAATGTCGCTTTTTACAAGCGTCCCTATTCGACTCGCCGCGGAAACTTGCACCGCCGCTCTGGACGATGACCCTACCCTACCAGAAAGGACACCCATCGACGTTCCTGACTTGAAGAGGCTCCTTCTGTTCTGCCTGGAGAACACCTACTTCACTTTTGAAGGCACCTTCTACGGGCAAGTGCACGGGACACCGATGGGTGCATCTATTTCCGTAACTGCTGCAAATTTAACAATGGAATGGCTTGAGCGTCAAGCACTCGCCTCTTTCAACTCACCGCCCAGGGTCTTCCTACGTTACGTAGACGATGTGTTCTGCATAATTCAGCGAGAAGAAATTTCTTCATTTTTGTTGCATTTAAATAGTATTGAAGCGTCTATCCCATTCACAGTCGAGGAAGAAAAAGACGGCGAGCTACCTTTCTGGACGTCCTCGTGAAACGTGACTGGCACAGCCTGGCATTTTCCGTGTACAGAAAGAGCACACACACAGGCAGGTATCTGCATTTTAATGATGATGATGATTATTGTGGTTTATTGGCGCAAGGGCCAGATGTGGCCAAAGAGCGCCAAGACGATGGTAATGACTTGTTAGTGGTATATGAGTAGTCAATTACATGAACATTAGATGTGGCATGGCTGTAAAGGGGCCTAAAAACAGTCGCTGTAAAGAGCGTAAAATCTATACGTAATAAGATTATGGTAATGACTAATGATGTGTACTATAGACATGAATATACATTGCGAAAGAATGATACGACTTACAAAAAAATGTTACAGATGCAAGAATTGGCCAGAAGCACAAGTGCCTAAACAGAGCCCTTGAGACACAAGAGCCTGTAGGCATGTGCTATAAAAAAAAAACTATCACAGCAACATCCTCTTGAGAGAGGATGCGCTACGAACTTACTGGGCTAATAACATGTAGCACAACATCTTTCAAGTATGCGAGGACTGCTTTGGTGTTAAAGAGCGGTTCTTTACCAAGAAACATGGCGGGATGCAGAGGGACACAATAGCGATATGCTAGAGGAAAGTGTTTCTTTCTTTCTCTTTCGGCTTCCCGACACTCCAGGAGGACGTGGAGGACGGTGAGCCTGTCGCCACATCTACCACAGGTTGGAGGATCATGACCATTCAATAGAAAACTGTGGGTGCCGTAGGTGTGTCCTATTCTGAGACGACAGAATAGGACATCAGTTCGTCGTGTTTTTGTTACGGAGGGCCAGTAACCTAACTGTGGCTTAATCAAATGAAGCTTAGTATCTGCATTTTAATTAACTGCACCCGACGAACCAGAAGAGATCGGTGGTAGCCTCTCTTGTCGGCAGAACCAACCGTATCTGCAAAACGCCACAAAGCCAGGCTGCTGACCTACAAGAAGTACGCCAAAATCTCTCGGCGTGTGGCTACCCGAGGTCGTTTGTGAAGTCGGTGGAACGCCATCTGTCTCAGCCCCCAAGACCTGACTGTGTGCTCCCAAGAAAACGCGCCCCCATACCGTATACGTGCCCGGTGTGAGCGAGGGCTTAGCTCGCGTTCTACGTGGCTATGACGTCCAGGTATAGCTCACGTGCCATTCCAAAAATTACGCCATCGGCTGGTAAACGTGAAGGACAAGCTTCCGAGACAAAGTTTTCTGGCATCGTCTACGGGGTTCCATGTGAAGACTGCGACTGCGTATATATCGTCGAGACAGGCAATTTCGAACAGCGGTTGAAGCAGCATGTCAACGATGTCAAAAAGAAAAAAAGTCGCATCAAACGCCTTGGCAGAACATGCAGGTGACTTGGACCACAGGATTGATTGGGATAACGCGAAGATATTAGAAAAAGAAAGATTTGACTTCAAGACACCACTTGGAATCTCTCCCAATCCAAATGACAGATAGCACCCTCAACCGAAATTACGGAACCCCCCCCCCCCCCCATCTACACGTGCTGCTTATGTCATATTTTTAAACCATATAAACATTGTATCGCACGTCCTTGATTTCATTGTGAACAAGGCTCCCGTCAGGGGAGCCGAAACATATTTTCTTGTATCCTTTCAGTGGTCGGTGTGCAATTTCAGCACTCTAGCAAGGGTTCTGGTGTAGCCTAGGTGGCCAGACGGAGGCTAGTCGTGGCAGGTGAACAGAATTTCACCACGAAGCTCTGCTGGCACGACCAATATTTACTCATTGGTCATTGGTCTGCGGAACTATCCACAACTGAAAACTCGCTGCAGCGTACTTAAATACGCTACCACATGCTATTGCTTAAGCTTCCCGTGCCTAAATCAGAATGTTGAGGTATCAGAACAGCATCATGTATGATACGTTAAGCCATTAGGCTGCTAAGTTTAAAAAAGAACCCCGTGGTCAAACTACTCCCAGCGCCCTACCCTACGACGTCCTTAATAACTCGCAGCACTCACTCCAAAGTAAGTTTAGTCCCTTTGGGGCGTATCTTGTCCCTAAACAATAATTAATGAAACTTGCTTTCATGAGAACTCTGCGTTCACATCTTTCCTGTCAAGAACGCTGTGTCACGCTGATGACGCACGTGCCGTTCGTGTCCTGGAAGTACCGGGTGCGCAGCCTTAGAGGAAGGAAAGTCACCCAAGATAGATGATTATTGTAGTGGGACGAAGATACGCCTTGAAGGGGGAAAAGGGTTTTCAGAGTGGCACGCAGCTGTTACATGTTGGTGCGACGCAGCACGCTAGGCAACCGCTGCAGAGCAGAAGGAACATCGCCCTGGAAGCTGCCAGGCGTCTCACAACACTGGTTGGACGAGGAGCGCCACCAGGGGGCGTTGCAGGCGACGCACCTCGATCGGTGCACGAGATGAGGCCGCCGGGCTATATTCGGCGTAACAGATTTAAGGCGAGAGCCTTAGATCTGTACGTTTCAAGGTCACGTTGTGAGGCACAGAAAAACGGAGCGCGCCGGGTCAGCGGTGGTGCAGGAGGGCGTTGGCCAGAAGCGAACCCAGGCCAGAAGGCCAGAAGCGAACCAAAGCAAGTCCAGCCGTATATCAGAAAGGATTTAATGATTACCGAAGTTCGTTAATGATTGCTTAGTGATTGGATTAATGTGTATTAGGGTGTATTAAGGTGGATTAAGTGGATGAGAGTGGATTAAAGTGGATTAATATCGATTAGGGTAGATTAGGGTCAAATAGGCTGGATTAAGATGAATTGAAATGAACTAAGTCGATTAAGGGGGATTACAGTAGGCTTTACAATGCTTTCGCCTTCGCGTCTCTTAGGCGATAGCTAGGACACCTGGGACATTTTTTAACTGTCCGTTCCGCTCAGACCAGTGCGTACACACAGCAGCTCAGCCGGAACGCTAGTGGGCTTATAGCATGCACGACGCTCATGCCAGCAGCTGAAGGCAACACACCGTCCTTGCTACGCCATAAAGCAGATTAAGCAGTGCGTCGATGGTGCAACCGCTGAGCAATCTTAAGCTGAGATGCCATTTATTCAGATACCATTTGCTGCGGAGACCGATAGAGATAAAAATAGACCGCTGCGAAAGACTTTCGTGATCGCAGCTCGTGTTTTTTCAGGCTTGTTTCAAGTATACTTAAGAAACATTCAGAAGAATAGCACGTGAGTTGCCTGAGCGACAGCACGTGTTTTGAGAGATGCGTCGCATGTCGTCTCGATTGCAGAATGAATCTTTGTGACTGTGGTCTGTGTGTCTATGTGTTTATAACCCCCGTATTAAGAAATGCATCTGCAGAAATACACGCAAGGTTACAGCGCGACTGGCCGCTCCAGGCACTTTGCGTGTGTATTCGCGGGATTCTTTCGCGCTCGGAAAAACGCTTTTATGTAGCACGTATTGAGCAACAGAAAGCCGCATTGGGAGTGTTAACAGCGAAGCTGTTTAAGCCAGCCGTAATTTGTCGTTCGTGGTGTGTACCAAGAAACTACCAATAAATAAAAGAAAATGAACTTTCTTGCCGGAGCGGCATTCGAGACCGCGTACCACCGGTCCCAAAGCGAGCGTCGTAACCACTAGGCTATACAGCCACGCCTGCGGAGCATGCATTTATGCGAACCATACGATTGCGTTCGAGCGTGGTCGTCTTCGTCCACAGCTGGCGCGTTCGTACGCTCGTGCTCTGCGAGGTGAAGAGGTTTTGCGTGCTATGAGAGCGAGAGAGAGAGAGACGCATTGACGGAGCGGGTCTCCTGGAACGCGGTGTCGCCATTGGACCGTGGTGTCGGTGTTGCAAGCTGCGCTATGCAACGCGCAGGGACGGCCGTAAGTCCGAGACGCGCGAAAAGAAATTATAATCATCATGAGTAGTAAGATTAAAAATTCGCGCGCACTTCCGGAAAATGCTGGGCTACGATCGCCCAGCTTCGCTGTTTCAAGCGTTGCGCGGTCGAGTGCAAGGTTAAGCGTTTTTTCATGTTCCTTTATAATTTTCTCATTGCCACTTCTAATCTAATTATAGTATTTGAGAAGTTTATTATTTAATTAAGACTAAGTATCTAATTAGGCGGTATGCAAAAATTATCTGAGTTTCTCCAAGTGACGGCAAAAGTGACGGCCTTGGTTGCTACGTGGCATATGCATATTTTTAAAGTTTGCTGCATCATAGTTGGGACACCCTGTAGAACCCTACGTGGGCAGAAATTACCGGAGCTCTCCACTACGGCGTCCCTCATAGTTTATAACCCACTTTGCACTTTATGGGCATTAAATATCACAATTTAATTTTAATTACATTGCAGTGATACTGGTGCGAATTGCGAACACTTTGAGGTGCCAGAAGCGCTTGCAAACTTGTTTTGCCTTTAGTGACAATTGCGTTTGGGTTTATACAGATTTAGTGACAAGAACGCGTCTGCCTAGCATCCCAAACGAAATACTTCCTGTTCCACAAAGGTGTATTAGGGCCAGGAAATTCTGAGCTTAAGAAAAGAAGGAAATAACTAACGGAGAACTGTAGATCCAAGAAACTGCTATTGTTTCGTTTTCTACCAGGGACATTCAAAACATACTGCCTGCTAACTGAGAAAAATCAGCATAACATTATATCTGAGTATTTCTCAAGAAGTCTAAAATGATAGATTGACGCACCCCGATGAGTATAGGCTTGTTTCCAAGGTCAAAGCTAGGACCCTAAAAGGGCATCCCATCTCATCTCATCTCAAAAGCTCATCTAGTTCAAAACATGTTCTTGCGGTATTAATTCATCATCCGGAGCACTCAAAAGGCTTTTGTAACCTTCTGGATCATGCGAATGTTCACGACGTTTTCGTTGCAGGAAAAAAAAGTTGCAGTGGCTTAGTTCGGCTATGCCAGGATATACGTAGCGTTAGCAAAGGTTCAGCTGATTATTCTTAGCTTTCCTGGTTGTCTAGATTGTCAAGGATTAGCTTGATTGTCATGCTTACTGCTGCTCCAATGACACACACGCGGTATACGTATTATGTGGCACATGTATATAGCCTTCTTATGTTCATTCCTCCTACGCTCAACCGCTAATTGCCAGGCAACTACTTCGGGATCCGATGAGTCAAGCTTCTCCGTTCTTCTGCGCTGTTGAGCATCATTTGCGCTCTCCTTATCCATGGCTATACCACACTGGCAAACGCCAGTCAGAAGCGCAGCGGCTCCAGCGCAGTGTCAGACGGCGACTGCACAGCGAGCGCGCGCCGGCGCCAGTGCGTCTACCACGGCTACGACGTCACTCCTCTGGAATGCGCAGACCGGCGGCGGTGAGTCGCGCGCGGCGGCGACGGAGTGCGCGAGAGGTGCCGGCTCCGGTGGCTCCGGTGCGCAAGCCGTGTGACATCACTGATCCTTGCGCATGCGCAGCACGGCTCTTGATGTGGCGCGCGAAACTGGCTTGGCTAGGCCAGTGTAGCTAACGCTACAAAAATCTCAAGACTAACTCCATAGGCTCCTTCCAGGACTGAAACTTCAGCTGCTGCTTCCTGTTGAAACTTCAGCTCTCAGTGAACACCCGAGAGGCACATAATACGCTCAGACAGAGATTTGGCCTAAGCCACCAGAAACTATCTCTTCCTAAGCAGTAATGTTGGACCAGACGTTTGCTAACCACGACTGCGCGTTAGTTACTGCAAATCTCTCGGAGCTAAACCTTTCAGACTGCGACTGTTGATCCGTTCCGGCTACATTGCGAAAGAGTTATTGAAGGGTTAAGGAAAATAAGGCGTATGTTTGTAGTGTCCAGACTTATCCGTTCAAGCCTTGCCTTCTGGAAACGAAGAACATCTGAAAAATAGCAGGCGCAGACAAAAGAAAAAAGAAACAAGCAGACGTCTGCTACACAGACTAGAATAACTGGACGCTGCCGGCGAGAAAAACAGACGATAAAACACGAGCAACAACGAAGGTCAAGCTGGTCCGGAAGATAACCTGAAGTTCACAAAAACAAGAACCAACCAAAAGATATCGGTATAAAAAAATAACAGCAAAGCAAGCGTGCGGCTGCATGCCCAGTATACGAGCAGACGAGAGTGACCGGACGACGCAGAACTAAGCAGACGACAAAACGCGAGCAGCTATAAGCCAGCCGTTCTGCGTCGCATGAGAGCTTACAGTGCCTTGTTTGCAGCGCCTGTGCCAAAGCCAGCTTAGCCGAGCGAGCCGCTGTAACGCAGATAGCGTGCGGCAAGCAAAACAAAAAATGAGAAACGGCTGACGAGAATCGCCCCTCGAGTGATGCAGCGAAGGGCCACCACGCGCGATGTTACGATCGAGCCAATCTAGATTGCCTGCCGGCCTCTGTTTCCGCCGCCACAGTGGAGGCGTGTTTTCGCTCCATCGACGAGGTCGCTAACGCGGTGCCAAGAGACAAGTGTTTTTTTTCTTTCTTCCGCTTCGTTCCACAAACATGCAAAATATGGAAATCGAACCCACGACCTCCGGTCCGCGACGATGACGCCGAGCGTTTAACCCATTGCGCCACAAACGCATTTCAGAGAGCTACACAGACGCGCCTTATATATCTAACACTCCTCCGTGTACCCGCGCTCTTGCCCGCCGCCTACGAGCAGAAAAGAGAAGTTAAACACCAACGCGCACCGACAGTGAACGCTGGTGGTCTCAGTGACGCCTACAGAGACGCTGGCACAAGAAGCTCCAACGCCACCTAGGTGGCTTCACCGTCTCAGCACAGCGGAGCGTGCCTCCGCAATTCTTGAAAATGCTTTGTCGCTTTTCGCTGATTTGACCGGTGACGATTCAGTTAGTGCTTCCGCGTTGTAACTGTGTCAAGTGCTTCGTCTTTCGCGTTGTGCTAGCGTGTGCAGCGTAAGCTTCCATCCGACGGTTGCTCATGGTCATCGACGTTGGTAGTCGTGAAGGAGACAAGGCGTCAGTGGCTTAAATGAGTGTACAGAGACGACACTCCCGGCTTGTCCTTTTCTTGTGCTAAACGAATCTCCCTAGTCTTCCGAACTCTAGAAAAAAAAGAAAAGAAAACTAAATGAAAGAAGATATATCTAAAAGCGGTCACAGCACCTTGGCTAATCACTATAATGCTTGTTATTACCGACAAGTTTCAGATTCGTTACCCAGAAGGCAGATTCGCGGTGACGTCATAATACACTCGCTCCATCCTTGCAATCGCTGAGGTTTCCACACCGACAACTGCATCTCCCACGCCTCAGGAACGTAGTTCTGCGGTTTAATTGCCAAAATGCAGCAACTACAAGGGTTGCAGCGAGGCAGGGCTATTTCTTGCGGCGCATCACGGCTATACCGCCTCTGCACACCGTCTAAGCTTTCGTAGCGCTTCCCGCGGGCGCAGTGAGAAGTAACAGAGCGAATGTAAGCGTCATCTGCACATTGTAAACAGACGACGACATCGCGGGGTTGGCCCGCAGGCCAACACGAAGCCAAGCTTCAGCCAGTCTTATTTCCCTTTTCTTTCCGGCCCACAACAGTTGCTACAGTGGCGCACGTGAAGTCGTTACCGAACGCTAGTCCTTACACGCTCGTGGCCAGTAAAAGCGTTACCGCGCGCGCCATTAGCGACAGATGAGGGAGGCTTCGCAGAAGTCGTCTGGCTCGCTTTTCCAGCGTCGTCTGCTACTAAACGAGCGGCGATCGTAGGCCAACGCCCCGTCCGGGCGTTATCTATTATGGAACAGACGAAGCGAGCGTGGCCCCTCTTTTTCGCTTCCAGAATGCTAAATGGGGCATTTGCCTGTTTTTTCAAGCTCTGTAGGGCTCGGGAAGTTGTGTGACTTGTCTCTCCTTACGTGTAACACGTTTACTCATGCATATGTTTATGTACAAGTTGCCCGCTCTTCAGCTTAACGTGCTACGTGACACCTGCAGTTGAACAAATGTTTCGCATCCGCTGAAACGCCCGTGCGTGGCGCTAGCTAACACTCCCGCGGTTTCGTTTAGTTACACGTACACAAATAGGTTAGATTTAGTACGCAATGTGCTTTGTAATGTTTATTGTTTGTTTTATATGTACATTTACCAGCTGCAGATATCTTGTTTAAGGTCTATCTATAAACAAATATATAAATTTCTGAAATCTCCTTGACTCTTGGTCAATCCCCCCATATGGGAAGGTGCCACTTGCCTTTAAGGCTATCTTCATCATCATCATCATCATCATCATCATTATAAAGACGGCCCTGTCCGTTGAGAGCCTGCTGCTCTTGCAGTAAATTAGTTCAGAGCGAGAAAAATCGCTTAAGTGTGCCGATTTTCTTTTCTTTTTTTTTCATTTCGCATACGCTGTTACACTCTGATTCCTTGCATTCACACAGTGATATGAGCCACAGCCGAACACAGCCATACGTAAACAGGGGCACCGTAGAATGAATGCTCAAAAATAACATGTGGAAAACTCAAATAGCCGCGTTTTCCTTTAGCGGCTTACTAAATCCCGACCATCCACAATCGAGGCGGGGGAAGGGGGGGGGGGGGGGGGGTAAAAAGGTGGAAACGGCAATGATTCTTGCTCGAACTCTTTTATTTGCGCCATGGGACGAATGTTGTTCCCCTACGAGCAGCCCCTATTCTGAGGCTGCGGAAAGAGGGCGGCTGACGACCTACTCCGCATCGTTAAAACCGTGCAGTGCTCCGAGTAAACGAAGTCGGAGCAAACGTCTGGGAACCGAGGTATGGAATTGTGCGCGGGTAGGAAAGGTCATAATCGTCCGCTACTCATTCGCTCGCTTATCAAGATATCGGCTGACGCCATCGTCATTAGTCATGACAGACAATTATAGTTATGACAGCCTTCAGTCAAAAATCCGTCTGCTATACCCAGGAATCCAATTCCCTGAGCTATAGGCACACGTAGCAATGGTTCGCGATCGTTTGCTCTTCGTCGTACGCTGACCACTTATGACGGCTGAACAGTCATGGACAGCCATAAGGTCCAAACCGTCCGCTATAGCAGGAGTCAACTCCACGAAGCTCCATGTACTCAAGAAGCGGTCGTAAGCATCGTCGGAATCGAGCGCCGAAGGATCAGGATATCGAATGACGTCACGGACGTTCGTGAAAGCCGGTGATAGTCGTGACACTCGCCAATAATGAAATCGTCTGCTAAAGCAGGTGTGAAATCCACAAAGCTGGCATGCACTAGGAAGGGCTCGTTAGCACTTGGATCCGGCGCGCCGAACAATCAGGAGGGCCGATGACGTTACGAACAATAATTTAAGCCGCTGATGGTCATGACGCCGGCCACCTACGAGTCACGCTTATGTGCTGACGGCCACACGAATCCTGCCCCTATGCAAGCAAGCTAAGGCCGTCGCCAGCAGCGTCGATCACGCTGCACTGTTCTCATAACCCTAGCGCTTGAGTGGGGGGAAAGCGTAACATGGCGTCGGGTAGCGATAGGAAAATGAAAGATTGGACAGTTAAAACAAAACCCAAGCCGCGCGAACAGACGGGCTCGATGATAAGGAAAACATCGAGACGTTCCTCTTCCAATTTTCCGGAGACCCTGCAGAGGGCTCTTCGGAGCATCGAAATGGCCGCCATGTCGTTGATGCACGCCTGTCTTCTGTGATAAAGAGAAACGGCTGACGGCACGCTCGAAACCGCTGATAGTAGCAGACGGCAGACCAGAAGTATAGGAAGACACACTGTGGAAACAGAAACGTCAAACGAGCAGACGCGAGAAAGCGAATCGTATAGAATGTATTATGATTAAAGATGGGTGTGGTTGCGGAACAAAACAAGGCGCAATCTTTTCCGACATCTAGTGGAGGCCGTGTGTTCAAAACAAGGCCGCCGCACTTGGCGTCTTTGTTGCGGCTAGCAGTATAGCCCGATGCTTCCACGCAACGTTTTTGGTTGGTGTCTTTGGCCGTTGTACAGATTGATGGAGATGTGAGAGCCCTCCTCTTTTTTTTTCATTTGTTTAAGACTCTGGTATCGCATCGTTCTCTCGAACGAGCTTCGGGGCGGTTTCTAATTCGGACTTAGGCGTTATCGGGCGAAACGGCGGCCGTTATAAGCAATGGAGCCAGCGCACGCGACTGTTTGCTTTCTTACTTTTGCCGGCCAGATTGTGTTCCCCTATTTGCGGCATTATCAGACGGTGGGATTTTCGTCGGTCTGGATTAATTGAGCAAAACAAGATTGAAAACCGCCAATGCGGTCCTGTCCAGCCAACAGAAATTCTGGCGCAAGGCATGGTTTGTTATGTACGCAATGCCCTGCGTTCAAATGCTTTACCGGAAAAAAAAATCAGTTTGATCATTTCCGTCAATTTTCCCATCCGTCTACCACCTGATTTGCGCTGAGACCTTTATTGATGCGGCTAATTGAAGGAAACATCATGGTAATATTGCAATTAAGGAAGCTTTCGATAAATTGGATTTTATAATTGTATTACAACTTTCACCTCATCTGTATTTATGTGAACTGTTATCCCTTTTCGGACTTTGCAACAATGATTAAGCCAAGTGGCTGGTCATAGACAGAATAAATAAACAAACAAACAAACAAATAAATAAATATCTGGGTTTTCACGTCCTGAAACTTCATAGGGCTCCGAACTAATTTTGACCAACGTGTACATAGATTTAGGTACATCAGCCTTTTTGCATTCCGGCTCCATCTAAATGAGGTCAGCGCAGCCGAAAAAGAAAGAAGGAAAGAAAGAAAGAAAGAAAGAAAGAAAGAAAGAAAGAAAGAAAGAAAGAAAGAAAGAAAGAAAGAAAGAAAGTCAAAGAAGGGGAACACGTGCCTGACCTGCGCCCTTCTGAGTGTCTCGTGTTGATACAGCCTGACGCCATGTCTGTGTTTGTTGCATTGGCTTTGCCTGAAAGCGCGCTTGTTAAAGACAGAGCACGCTTTACAGGCGGATAACTGCGACGGAGATTTTCTTTTATTTATATTTTTATTTTTTATTTTTTTTTTATTTCTTGCCTTCAAGAAACATTTACAGCGGAAGAATTTGTTTCAGGCAATGAAACCACATTGAGGAACTGGCCAGGCAATCTTTCTGGGGTACTACGCAATATTCTTTGTTGTCACCATTGGACTGGTGACGGTGGTATTGCTGCCCTTTCTACAGTGTGAAAGGCTGGGCTGGAAGTCCATCCTCCGGAGCGTGTCTTTCGCGGTTAAAAATGGGTTATATACCATGTATCCATTCAGTGTCACGCAGGAATGCGAGTAGAAGGCGTGCGGTCTTCTTCAATGCCATCCGTGATCCCTGGGGAAGCAACTAATGCAATCAGGTATTACAACGGGGGTTATAGCCTCCGGGATTATCACTTTCAAAATTTATCTTGATTTAATCGGACTTTTCAATTACGCATTATTCTTGCTTTTCTAGTATTCTTTATTGATTTTTAACCTTCATGTTCCTATAGTAGCTGCAAATAAAGAAAATTCTGGGGTTTATGTGCCAAAATCACGATATGATCACGGTGCATGCCCTAGTGCTGGACTCCGCATTAATTTTGACCACCTGGGGTTAATTAACGCGCACGTAAATTTAAGCACGCGAGAGTTCTTGCATTCCGCCTCCATCGAAATACGGTCACGGAAGCCGCAAAGAAAGAAAGAAAGAAAGAAAGAAAGAAAGAAAGAAAGAAAGAAAGAAAGAAAGAAAGAAAGAAAGAAAGAAAGAAAGAAAGAAAGAAAGAAAGAAAGAAAGAAAGAAAGAAAGAAAGAAAGAAAGAAAGAAAGAATTGTGCCCTCTGCTAGCGACGAAGAAACCATCACCCAGGTAGCCCACATCGATTCACCGTTAGTTATATTACTCGCAAACTCTATCCTTGACATCGGTCATGCCTCACCGGCGTTGAGTTTCGGTCATCGATCCGCCCTTTGAATCGAGGCTATACGAAGACACATCTTTACGCACCTGCGTCTTTCGTTGCAAACGAAATTGATAAACTTACAACCAAAACAATATTGAGGCAAGACACACAGCAGGCCTAAATAATCCGCTCACGAAAGAAAGAACACGCAAGAAACCGTCTTCCGCAACGATGGCAATAGCGAAAAGTTCAGCTTATTATTATTTTGAAGAAATAACGCAAGCCTTAGTCCTCACTTGAAAGCGGGCTTCACCTGAGCATGACCAACTGAAAGAAAAAGCCCTCTTCTGTGACTTCCATGTTCGATTTTGTTTCTCCTTTACTTGCCGTCTCGCAGTCTGAGAGTGCAATTTTCATCCATTACTTTCACTCTTACTCCTCGCTAATTTATCGGGCCATAGTTTAAACACTCTTTCCTTGTGTTAAAAGCGTAAATGGCAAAGTGTGTTCCCTCGTCCCACGAGTCGAACTTCCGCTTTACATCTTTTAATCTCGAAGCCTTTTTTTTTACGATCGCTTTTGCCCAATAGCTCTCTTTTTCTTTAGTCACCCTCGTGAAGCTGTCAGCTCTTGTTTTTTAATGCGATCAAGGAATTTATCCCTTAATCAGTAATGCGAGGTCCTTTCCTCTCCCATTACCAAACGAAGACTTGCCTTAACACACAGGGAGAGAGATAACGGAAGAAGGAAAGGCAGGGAGGTTGACCAGATTTAGTCCAGTTTGCTACCCTACACGTCGGGAGGGGGATTGGGGAGTGAAAGAATGAGAGACACAGAAAGTTTTTATGTGCTATACAGGGTGACCCAGATATAATAGAAGTACATGTTTAATTCGAAAAGTATATACCGTAGCAAGAGGCTGTTTTCGCAGAAATGCACAGAAAATGGTGATTTCTATTTCCTTCTTTGTTATCAAAAAAACATCACATCAGGATACCTACACTTGTCACTTATAGGTGTCGTTACATTTGTATCGCAACTTCTGATTAACATAACAACGACGCTGTTGATAGTGTGAGCATCCCCTTTGAAACGGGGTGATCGCATATTAAACGAAGCTGGGTCTTTAAAATTGAAGTTAGATTCCGGGGCTTATACGTGCCAAAACCACAATATGATTTATTAGGCACACCGTGGAGGTGGACTTCAGATATAAGAAAAAAATTGTTTGACCTCCTGGAACTTTTTAACCTGCACCTAAGGCTACGTACACGAGCATTTTTGCATTTCATCCCCCTTCAACATGTGGCTACCGCGGACGGCATTGAACCCGTAACCTCAGGCTCTGCAGCCGAACGCCATGCCCACTAAACTACCGCGGCGGTTATCTCGGATTTTAGAACGTTCCAATGCGCTTAGATCTTTAAATATATTTTTACTCTACGTTGTCGAGCCGGAACAGCGTCACTTCTTGGTAAATGTAACGACTGCGGCTATCAAATTCCCTGATGTCCAAAACATTCTTTGCTTTTCTGTGCATTTCTGTGAAAGCCGCGTCTTGATGAGGTGTATAACCTTTTAATTTTAATGTTTTCACTGTTACAGTCACTTTTCTCAGCAACCTGTAAATCCAAGCAGCGGTTCTTCATGCCTGTTATCGTGAAGTAACCGGCGATCGTCGCTGAAAGTATCACTGCAAACAAGAGCGGCTTTGAGGAGAAGGCGTGAGTGCCGCAGCTTCAGCGCTAGAGAAATCCATACTAAGTGTCTAAGTATAGTTGATTTACAGAAGCATGCAAGTAACAATTTATTTTCTTTTTTTTAGTATAAAGTGTCACTGAAAATAAGTTGGTGTCACAGTTTATGCGCAACTCCCAGGTGATCCCAGATTTGCAGCGAGATGAAAACGTTCGATTCCGAAAGGGGGGCAAAAGAAAGAGAGAAAACGTTCATCTAAAGCTGCCGTGTGGGTTCCGTACATAACATCTGATTATATGCTTGCTGACTTTGGCACCGAAAGTACGACTAATGAACAATTAATTATGGGGTTTTACGTGCCAAAACCACGATCTGATTATGAGGCACGCCGTAGTGGAGGACTCCGGATTAATCTGGACCACCCGGGGTTCTTTAACGTGCACCTAAATCTAAGTACACGGATGCTTTCGCATTTCGCCCCCATCGAAATGCGGCCGCCGTGGCCGGGATTCGATCCCGCGTCCTCGTGCTCAGCAGCCCAACACCATAGCCACTGAGCAACCACGGCGGGTTACGACTAATGAACACCACTGCGTAACACTTTTAGGGGGCCAAAGACGTATTTAGGTGAAACCTAATATTCCTATTTAATAAAATCTTTCGCGCTTCTTGCAGTGTTCTACTACAGTTGTCGTTACCTCAACACCTGGCTCATACTCACGAGGGGGATCGGCCACACTGGAATTAATCAAAAGTGCACCAAAAAAAAACAAACAAAAAAAACAAAGAGGGGGTAAAAAAGCAAACAATCAAAAACTAAGCATTAGGGAACTAAACGATAACACAAATTTTGAGAAGGCTCATTCATAAGCATAGAAAAAAATAAGGGCACCATGATCGGTTCCCTAGCAGCGTAATCTTCCGGACGCTTTAGTGAACTTGTACAGAGAAGTAATAATATACCTGAGTCTTGTGCCTAATTGACAGGCACCAAAGTAAAATATGTTAGGCGTTGTAAGTGATAAACGCAGATTACCACTGGGAAGCATGAAAACCATTCTGCAGAGGAGAAGCGGCGGCTAGAAAGATAGAAATCGTCCATAGTTTCGGGTTCCATTACAAAAGTAGCAGAGGTTAGTTTTGGATAAACCAGATTTATGAAGGTAAAAATTTAGACGCGGAACTCTACAACGGAAGCTTGATAGCGTCACCTCGCATGGACGTGAAAGGAATTTGCCTGTGTTCCACGGAAATTTTAAAAGTCGAAAATCATCAGAGGAAACTAGGGATGATTCATTACTATTTATAAATAAAAGGCGTTTAAATCTAGCTCCTGTTATAAGAGAGAAATCAGAAAGAACATTCGAAACCGGACCATTTAGTGACACTGCGAGCGAGTCGGCTGATTCATTTAAATGGATTCTGCTATGTACGGAGAACGAGACGAAGCGGACTTCCAGACAAAGTGTCCCGGGGCAAGAGTCGAAAATATACTCAGCAGGTGCGACCGCTTATTAGAAGTGAAATGTGTACAGACCGAAAGCGCATCTGTAACAATTGTCACAGTTGTCTAAACATCCTTTTAAAAAGAAGAGTGGCCGTTCAACACGGGTGGACTGCAGCTATGGGAGGTATGCAGTATCGCAGTATGAGGTATGGGAGTAGCGAGTTCACCGTATTCTAGTACAGCCAGCTCGGTAAAAGAATCTTTAAAAAAGTTGTCGCAGTTACACCTTAAAGGCGAAACATCAATTGCGATAGCAAATTTGTAGAGAGCTATACGGAGTAATGATAGTAGCTTAATCAGCTGTATAAACTTGAACATGCAGCAGCACCGGCAACACGCAGAACTGTTGTCGACGCCGTCGGCGTTTTGCCCGCATTCGCACAAGATGCGTGCGGCGTTGGTGACTGTTGCCGGAGCCTCTGATATAAATAGGCACTGGGTGCCGCAGCTAAACGTCGCCTCCCCCCCCCCCCCGGCCTTTCGCGCGTCGGAAGAGGGCGCGTTTGCTCTACATATATGGTGACTGTAAAGGAGGAAAGAGACAGAGACGCCTACTTCTGCAACCCTTAAGGGAGCACACCTGCGACTCCTCCTCAGGGCGATCGCCGACCTGCTGCCTCCAGAGAACCAACAGCTGCGTTCTATCTGCCTCAAGGCAGGTGGCGCGCCCTCACCCAGTAGTCAACATGGCTAGTCCCCTCCCGCCTGCAGCAGGACATTGCCGCCGCCGCCCGAGCGTGCTACAGTGGAACGCAAACTCGTTGCGGCGGCGGCAGGCAGACCTCTCCATGCACCTATTGCGGAACGAGTACGATGTGCTTGCTCTGCAGGAGGTCTACGCTGCTGCAGCCAACCTGCGCCTTCCTGGATACGTGGGCTACAGCAGCCTCACTTCTTGCAATCGAGAGACCTGCCAGTCTGCCCCTTGCCTTGATGAGGGCCACCAGCAGGGATCACCACGCTGTGCGATCTACGTGCGGCGAGAATTGTCACAGGCGGAAGTCCACGTGGCAGACCTGCTGAGCGGTGCTGTTGAATGCTGTGCTGTTCGGGTACGACTGGGTGACTCCGACACTACCGTGGCCAGCATCTATGTCCGTCCAAGCCGGCCATGGAACCCAGCCAGCCTCCTGACATTGGCCCAACGCCTCGGGAAAGACTTCCTCCTCTGCGGGGATGTCAATGCCCACCACACCGCCTGGGGAAGCCGCCATTGCTGCCCACGAGGCCAAGGACTGTGGGACGTCGTGAACCAACTAGGCCTGTCAATTCTCAACACCGGAGCACCCACATTCATCCGGCGCGCGGCGCAGGTGGTCCTATCCGCCATCGATGTCAGCCTGGCAACGGAGGGCTGTAACTACACGTGGGCACCACTTCCGGACAGCTGGGGGTCGGACCATTTTCCTCTCCTGCTCAACCCGTTCAGAGGCAAGACCGCTAGGAGTAGGGAGTGCCTCACTGTCGACTGGAGGGCCTTTCGCAAGCACTGCCAGAAAGATGCTGACTCCGGGACCTTTCTCCAGCTGGTAGCAGACAGTGCAAAAGCGGCCACCATCCGTTCCACGGCTCAGGTGGGCCAGCCAGTTCCGGACATCCAGCACCTAAAACTGCGAGCCGCGAGGCGCCGCGCAGAGCGCATAGCACTGCGCACCTCTCGACCGGAACACTGGACAGCGTTCCGCTGTGTAGACGCCGTCTGCAGGCGTCATGCTCGACGACGCCGAAATCAGAGCTGGCAGGGCGTTTGCTGTTCCATCAACCGCTCTCCCAACGGACCACAAGCCTGGCGCCTCCTGACGTCACTCCTGTTGGCGCCCCGTGCACATCGCCAGGTACTGTCCGTAGCGGTCCACATGGGCATCAGCGCGGGTAACCTGGCCGAGCTTCTCGCGGACCAGTTCGCGGCCAGACCCCCAGCCCTGCAGGCACCACCTCCAGAGGCAGCCGCCCTGTCAATCCCATCCTCCTGCCATCATGCGGGCTGGGTGGCTGCCCAAATACAGGCACTGTGCAGCGAACCAATCCGCGTGTACGAGTTGAAGGCGGCACTCGATCAGACCAGGCGACGCAGTGCTCCGGGAGCTGACAGAATCACATTCCAAATGCTGCGCAACTTGGCTGATGCCGAGAAGGAGCGGCTCCTCGAGTGTTTCAACACCATCTGGGACACTGGTGTCCTCCCGGAGAGCTGGCTGGTTGCAGTGGTGACACCAATCTTGAAATCCCGGAAGCCTGCCATAGCCCTATCCTCATATAGGCCGGTGTCCCTCTCTTCAGCCGCCTGCAAGGCGATGGAAAGGGTGGCACTGGCACGCCTAGAGTGGATTGCTGCCCAACTCCAGTACTTCCCGGAGCAGCAGTCAGGCTTCAGGTGTCAACGCTGCACGGCAGACTCTATCTCCGATGTGGTGGCCACCCTGGAGGATGCCAAAGCCACGGGGGACGTGGCAATGTTGGTGCTGCTGGACGTCAAGAGTGCCTTTGACGGACTTCCACACGCGGTCATCGAGGCCTGCCTAGACCGCCTCGGCCTGAGCGGCTGCCTCAGACGCTTCATTTCCGCATTCCTGACCGGCAGAACCTTCCGGGTGCGCGTTGGACAGGAACTCAGCGAGCCCAGGGATATTACGACTGGCGTCCCACAGGGATCGGTGCTCAGCCCTTTCCTGTTCAACATGGCTCTCGCGGGCCTACCCGCATCTCTCCCGGCGGACCCACGGTTCCCTGTTCGCTGTTCCATTTATGCCGACGACGTGGCACTCTGGACCCGGGGGCCGAGGAAGTTCATGCCATCCATTCGGTGCTCGCTACAACAGGCACTAGATGCGGTGACCGCATTCCTTGGTAGTATAGGCCTCACCGTCTCCACAGCCAAGACCGAGGCCATGCTGATTCATCCACTGGCCTCAGCTCGACGCTACACAAAGCAGCTGAAGATTGCTGGCCGTGCCCTACCTTGGCAGCAAATGGTCACTTACCTGGGGCTCGCCATTGACCACCGGCTCACGTGGATTCCTGCAGCCAAAGCCGCCACTACCAAGGTGCGCCGCGTGCAGGGAGCTGTCAGCAAGCTGCAGCAACATGGCCGTGGCTGCAACACAAAGTGGGCGCTGCGGCTGAACCAGGCCGCAGCAACGTCCGTGCTCTTGTATGCCCTTCCATTGGTCAACCTCACTCGGGCCAGGAGAGAGCAGCTGGAGGGTCTGCACAGAGGTGCTATTAGGAGTATCCTAGGGCTCCCAAAGTATTCACCGGTCGCTGCAACGCTGGCAAAGGCTGGTGAATGGCCACTCTCGTTGAGGATGCTTGAACGCGCCCTGGGGCACATTGACCACCTTCATCGTGCTCCGGATGGCGGAGACCTGCTGGCTAGACTCCACAGCCAGCCGTCCTCACGGATGGGAGGTCTGTGCCAGCTGTACGAGCAGATGATCACGGACCCTCCTGTGACAATCGTGCTGCCTCCACCACACCATCGACCAGCGGACGTCCACCTCTCGCTCAGTGGAGCGCATAAACGACAGACACCAGCTGCAGCACTGCAACAGGCTGCTGCCTGCAAACTCCACGAGGATCTGGAAGGAAGTCTGCTGGTCTACACAGATGGATCAGTCCTGGCGAACGGATCGGCCGCTGCAGCCTGCACCATCCCGGCTAGGGCGGTTCACAGACAATGTCGGATCCCCTTTGCCGCGAGCTCCACCGCGGCAGAACTAGCGGGGCTCCACCTAGCCGCCGATGTCCTGGCTGAGGACCCTCCTGGGCAACCGGTGGCAGTGCTCTGCGACTCGAAGCCAGCGCTCCAGAGCCTAATCAACCACCGCCGATCAGGGCTTACGGGGGCCCTGCTCAGCTCGAAGTTCTCGGCATTGGCTGCCACGGGGGTCACCATCTCATTTCATTGGCTGCCTTCCCATGTTGGAATAGCCGGTAATGAGGCAGCGGATACCCTCGCCAAAACCGCCCACCATCCTGAAGTGCCGCTCACACGAGCAGTCGCTTCCTCAGATTTTTCAAGGCAGCGCCTGAAAAAACTGCTCACAATCGTCCACCGGATGCCAGAGTGGCAAATGGCAACGGTCCCAGGCCACTTCCAGAGTGTGGCCTTACCAGGAGGGAACGCGCAACGTTGCTTCGACTGCGCACGGGCTGTGTCTGGACGGCGGCGCGGCTGCACGCCAAGGGACGCTCCACATCACCGGCCTGCGAACGTTGTGGCGACCCCGAGACCCTCGAGCACCTTCTCTGTGCATGCCCAGCGCTGGCACAGGACCGCTCAAGGGTCATCACTGCCTACAGACAACAGGGTCTACCTGCTGCGACAACCAGCGACCTCCTGTTCCCGTCGCCTCCCCACGTCCGAGCTCTCCACAGCCTTTTGGAGTTTGTGGAACTCGAACGGAATCTCCGCCCATCGCTAAGCGCTCAGTCCCTAGCAGGCCACCGCCTCCATCACCAGCCTCCTACATGATCGGATGAGACTCTTGCTGCTTCTTCTTCTCTTCCCTTCCTTTCAACATCTTTATTTCCTTTTTCCCCTTCCCCTGATGCTGCGCCGTGCTCCCATTGGGCAGCAGAAATAAGTGTCACTTTTCTTCAATAAAATCACTACTACGGCGCAGAACGCGCGTTTGTTCTCCGCCGTGCGTTCACATCCCTGTGAAAGCGCGCGTCCCTCGCAGCCTTTCACTTGCACATACAGCGTTGGCGCGTGGCGACAATTTCATCGCCTTTGCCGTCATACGGAACCTCACGGTGACGGCAACGGCGACGCCGGCGGCAGAAATCTGCTTTGGAGTGTCCATATAATTGCTATCGCAATAGAAATATCTGATGTGGTTTAGGGGCCCTTTAAAGACACGGAAGACCATTTTCGAAGTGTTATTGGACCGGCGCACGAAGTGCGATCGGTGAGAGTCGTGAGACATCGTTCTAACAGCAGCAGTGAACGAACGGTACCATCCTTTACCAATTAAAACTTCTTTACTTCTCCCCTCGGTGGCATCGGGTGCCACACCATAAGGCGCAAAAAAATCACAGCATATCCACGGGGTGAATGATGATGAGTGGGAGAAGCTCCGGAGGGAATCATCGGATCTCCCGCTTAAGGGGACGCTAGCACAAACGCGTTAGAAACGTGCAGTACTCTCTAGTAAGGGGGAGCGGCCACAGCGTCTTACGCAGCCATATACACATGCCGGAACGTGCACGGCGTTTGCCGACGCCATCACATGACTGCTGAGAGAGTATACCCCCCGTATTCATAAACGCTCCTCGACTTGAACTTAACTTGCCACCGCTTTGGGCAGCGCGTTCGAAACGCGTTGAAGGTAAGGCGGAGAGGCCGCAGCGTCTTACACCAGCTTCTTACACGGGCCGTAACGCGCTAGCACAAACGCATTAGAAACCGCGCTAGAAAAGCGGCCTTTCGTTAATGTTGGGTTTTTATTGCCATCGTGGTGCGTGTGTCCATGTCCGCTTCGTGGCGTAGTGGGCTAACGCCGCGCGCTCGGAAGCGAGGGGTCCCTGGTTCGATTCCGCGCTACGAACACAACTTCGGAATTTTCTTTCTCATTTTTCTCAGACTGGTTACACACTACTGGTTACACACTACTACTACGACGACGGGACGGAACGGGTGCCGCTATAAGGAGCTTCGCCCCTAAAAAAACCAAAGGGACTGCTGCGCACACCACACACTGCGAGTGAGTACCAGTAGCGCGAGTCTGCCCACACCGGCCACCATTCGTCAGTCACAAATCGAAAAACATCGAAACCCAGCAAAAGACCCAGCTCTGACGGAACGGTTCGGCACGGCTCACTCAAGGAGAGAGAACCGGCTTCCTCACTCCGAAGAACCGCCGCTCAGCTATTGAACCACGGCTCCCTCGCTCTTCAGTAGAGCGGCTCGCTCTTTTGAAGAGCGAGGGAGCCGAGGCGAAAGAGCGGCTCGCTCCTGAGCGCTCAGGAGCGAGCCGGATCTTTTGAGCCGCTCTTTTGAAGAGCGAGGAGACAGCGGCGTTTCCTTCGTTCTTCAGCCGAAGGCGAGAGGGTGAAGGCGACTCTTGCGAGGAAGGGCGGGAGAGCAGTTGCTTTCTCGTACCGCTAAAAGATGGCGCGGGAGTCGCACCCATCAGAAGACCCGGCTCTGACGGAACGCGTCGGCACGGCTCTCTGAACGCGAGAGAACTGGCTCCCTTTCTCCAAAGAACCGCGGCTCATTTTACTGAACGACGGCTCACTTGCTCTTTAAAAAAAGCCGCTACAAGATCCGGCTCGCTCCTGAGCAACCCATCTCTACTCCATCCTGCATTGCTGTGTAGCGACAGCGGCGCAGCGCCGGCCCAACACTTTCGCGCGGTCGGTATGCGCGCTGCGTACGCTCTGCGAGCGGTTCTGCTCATGACGTGGTGCGCTTGCTCGGAGAGTGGTTTCGGAGCAACACCCGCGCAGCGCAACACCAGAGCGCGGTTGGTATGCGCGCTGCGTGCGCGACGGGGAGCTACGACGACGACGGCGACAACGGATATCGTGAGAGCCTAAGTAGCTACGCTCCTAAAAATCTGTTCTACTTGGTCGTGTGGTCTGTACTTTAAAATGGAGCTTGCAAACGAGAACAGCGTTCTTCACAAAGACGAATGAAAGCTTTGCTTGAGTCATTTCCACAGCGCCGAGGCGCCGTAGATTTCTTCCGCTATGGAATGCTTATAATTCATCCTTCTGGTATATGTAGATGCTTTACAAGTTTCCACAACCTTTCGCTTTTCCATTTTTCTACCTCCACATTTTGGTTTTCCCAGAAACTGCGAAAGATAGAACGGACAGCCTCGCGAGCTTTTCTATTTTTACAGTCGAGCCCGGATATATCGAACATACATATACCGAAATATTGTGTACATGGAACAGCTGTAAAACCTCCTTGAAATTTCCGCATAAAGTTTTTATTTGTACAGGGTGTTTCATTTTAGCTCCACCGAATTCTCATTAAATTGCCTGCGGCAGATAGCGCAATATAATCGTTGATCTAAACTACACGATAAGGCGGCCATTACTTCCACGAGAAAGCAAAACCAAATTGAATGGTGAACTCAATTACGCTAAATATTATTATTAATAATAATAATAACAATAATAATAATAATACTTTTATTGCCAATAATAAAATCAGTACATTCCTACAGGCCTGCCAAAGCATTTGATGCTTGAGTGACAGAGCCTGGCAGGCAGCAAAACCATACACGGCAAATTAATAGATTATTTATAATCTATTATTACCTTTTATAATCTATTATTAATCTATTATTTTTCGTTTAATAATCTATTAATAGCTAACCTAAGTAACTTTCTAATTAATTATTTTGCGGCACATCTTTCAATCTACCAATTGTAGATGCAAAGTTCGCAAGGCGTATTACCCACTTGGAACGAATTCTCAGGACTGAACCAGTATCGAGATATTAATTTTTAATGTGTCCGACGAAATGCATAGGCGTTCTTGTGAACGTTTTGAGGAAAACGCTGTTTTATGCATTGAAGCAAAACGTTAACTGGAGCGCCCATTGTTGTGACTCGGGGTCCGGGACGAGAGACGGAGTCTTGAAGCAGGTGAAGAGGAGACGAAAGCTTTATACAATACTTACAAATATGTACAGATATAGCAGGAATAGCAGGTAATAGCTGGTAATAGCTGCCCTTAGCTGGTGATAGCTGGTCAAAGCAGTAAGAGCGCACCAGACCGACGGGGCGGCCGGTGGCGACTCTCTGGCTTAACAATGGGCCGGTTCCTCCTTAAATCCCCTTGGCGGCGGCTCCTCGTCGACAGGAGCCAGAGGGGGACGGTTGCTGACGTCGCCCGCGCCGTATTGTGTCGTCGCGTCCCCTTGGCGACTCGTCGACAGGACCCAGACGGGCGGTTTCTGGCGTCACCCGCGTCGTATTCTTCTTTCCACGGGGGGGAAGACCTGGTGCCGCTTGAAATGACACGCGTCTATTGCTTCGCCGCGGCAAAGATGGGTGCTTTTTGAAGTCTCCCCGCGCGTTGAATTCTTGATTTGTCGCGCAGAGGTGGGAGCTCCCGTCGCCTCGATCATAGGCACGTAGCACGGCACAACACCATCCATTTCATCGGACACTGTATTGCCATGGAAGGAGCAGTACAGATTTCTCAGCGTACGCTCGAGAACGGCAGAGCCTCATTTCAACTATTCAGCGAGTAACCAAAAGACCAATGTCTGACGAGATTCTCTTTGGTCCTTGGCCTGACGCCAACAGCGCAGCTGTGGTCATCGAAGCGACTGTAGCCTTCCTTCAAGCCACTGGACTCCATGCACGGCTATAGTATGACCTCAATGGGATGGACATGTACATACGCACCTCCTAATCTTATCATCATCATTCATCGCTCTTTTTATCCCCTCCCCCCTTCCCCAGTGTAGAGTAGCAGGCCAGAGCAAACTAACGCTCAAGCCGACCTCTCTGCCTTTCATCAAATAAACCTCTCTCTCTCTCTCTCAATTTTCTCACCGTAGCAAACGCATAAAGGAACATGCTAAGCAGGAGGCAACTCAGGGGTTCTGCTGACGAGAGGAACACAATTTTGACAAGTTCAAAACGTCCATGCCACTCCTTATACACGGTGTAGTTTCACTCGATGTGGCGAGGTCAGAAAATTTGTTCTCAACGGTGAACAGTTGCGGCGGCGTTCTTGTTATTAGCGCAGCATACTTGTGTCCTAAGCCATGAGTTCAGGTGATGTCATTGGTAGCGTGACATCTCCTAGCTAGAACGTGGGGCATGCTTTTTTTCAAGCGAAGCTTGTATTGCCTCATATTAGTGTCGGCGGTGGTGGTGGTGGTGTCAGGCGAAAACCCTATCGAGAACCTGTCGAAAACGTGCGTCTGGTTCACTTGGTGTATACCAAAATTGGCATGGAAGGGTAGGAATATATGAATAACATTACTGATGGGTGATAACATCAATACCGTGACATGCTCGTCAGTTACGTCACAATTAATGATAATAAAATCACGTGTGGCGCATACCCGCATTAGATATGCGGGTATGAGCCAGGGACGAGAAAGAAAGAACGAAAGGAAGAAAGAAGGAAGGAAAGCAAGAAAGGAAGAAAGAGAGATTTATTCTGCTATAAATGTGGTAAAACCGATCAACTACCTGACCACGAGTGCAAACTCGCCTGTAAGTTGTGGGGAGAAGGGCATGAAACCGCAAGCAAAGATTTCAAGAAAAGACTGAAACCCAACCCACCGCCATTCAACATACGACAGGAACGCATGGACAGGCTTAAAACGAGAGACCGTTGCTGGAGCTCAGGCGGTGAAGAATTCTCGGAATTAGGAAGCTCAACCGCAAGCTTGAGCTGTAGTACTGGCAGCACCCCCAAACGAAGTAGATCTAGATCTATGCTCCTATCGCCTTCCCGATCACTCTCCCGCTCGCACTCGGCCAAACGCATGAGCTACGCAGATGTGGCAAGCGGATCGAGAACCACGAGTGGCTCGAAAATGTCGTCAGCCTAAACTGCGGCTTTCCAGGTTCTGAAAAATAGGGTGCAAATTCAAAACAGTACACTGTAAACGGAAAAAACTCTCAGGTGAGAGTATAATGCTTGTCCTCTAGCGACCCCCCGGTTGGGAGTTTATTATGCTCCGAATGATCGGGGTATAATTTTTACTCCGTGCGGGCGGAATTTTTGCATGGTGCCTTCGGATTTTTTTTTCTTTATGTGGTTTTTATTTTTTACTTCGAGCTGGACGGAGTTTTTTCGAGGTGCACCGGGAGTATGAAAAAAGACTTCAATTTGATTGGAGAATTTTTATGTAGAGGCTTCGGGTCAAATTCCGAAATATACGCACAAGAATAAGCCAAATTCTGCGAAACAAGTGAACGAGACCAGATAGACCAAGCAATACATAAACACAAACATTTGAGAAACACCCGACGAAGAGCTGTGAAAGACATCCAACGCACACTCGACACACAACAAGAACGCAACCCTGCCAGTATATATAGCCACGATAATGTGGGCCTCGAAACGGCCTAGCGAGCAACTGTAGTGTTTTCAGAATTACGATTCACAGGCTCGCACATATGAGATCAGCCTCTCTGAAAGGAACATGAAACCTAAATCCACACAGAACTGTTAACTTGGAATATTGAAAAAACAACGTTCATGGCATAATTTTTCAAAATTAGAATGCCATTCCGCGAGCGCTGAAGCGACTTCGCACACTGCCGGCGTCCGCGGCCAAAAAGTAGTGCGTTAGTTACAGTACGCAAGAAAAATGTACGTGTGCGTGCTTCATGACAAAATTGGCTTCGTGCGAAAGAATTGTGGCCGGACAACAATTTCTTACATGTGAGCATGACCCGTAGCAGCCTACGTAACACCAAAAATTGCGTAGTCATACATTTCTTTGACCGCACTACTTGCTCCGCGTCCAAGCAATGTCTCTCGGCTGTGAAACGGAGCCATATCGCTGATCTGGCAAACGAATCCTCACGCTCGGAGCCAGCAGGTATGCTCCTAAATCAGTATGTTGGATGGAGCATGATGTTAATGCAATATCCGAAGCAACGACGTGATCAAAACAGAACTGCGCGATAACAATTCAATTCACATCGCTCAGTAAGAAGCTTTATTCACAGTACGTATTTACGTCCTACCGTATTTCTTGGGCGAGGATATCCGTACACAGATTCATAAAAGAGTTGCTTGCACCACGGTCTAACTTACTGGCAGCACAGCACCGTGACGAAATCGGAATACGACATTCATGTGCGGCTATCACGGACGTTGTCGCTCGAACAGTGGCTGCTGTTGCCATTGCTACGCGGCACTTTACACCGGACGTTGTCAGAATATACTCAAAAGGACGTAAAAGTGGTATTGAACGCATTGAGGAACACAAGTCAAGGTCACGCAACACGGAAGCACAGCCAGAAACCCGAGCCGACATCACGAGTCAACCGGCAGCTTCGTGGTCACAACTAAGCCTTTTTCCGCACTTGAAATCCTTGCTCTTGCATTCATCGTTGTCAGCAGAGTGATCACAGCTAACGCACATGAAGATGAGATACAGTGAGCTTCAGGCACACCTATAACACTTTCTGGAAGGAAGTATAGGAAAGAAAATCGGCGAAACGCTGGCACGGAACGACACTTCACAGATGTAAACAAACCGTCAGCCATGAGCACCGCCGACTCCGCCGAACGCGGCCGGTCGCTGGCGCGACGCACAGCCTTATGGGAAGCACCACGTGACCAACCTGTTCCGACGGGGGAGTTTTTTAAAACTCCCTGTGCGGAGTTCCCGGGGAGAGCAAAATTTTGAAGGCGGAATAAAATCACGTCAGGTCCTCCCTTATCCTCCCACAGGTTGTGAGCGGAGTGAAACGAGGGAATGCCGTTGTATTCCTCCCATACATCGGAATAAATATTCAAGGATGGGAGTATATAGGGCACATGACCTTGTTATAATTCCCATGTGGGGGTATTTTCGTTTACAGTGTAAACTAAAAAGCCAACAGGCCCTAATGGACAAGCTAATCCAAAGACAAGAGAAACAACAAGACAACACAAACAGACTTTACACAAGCGCGAGGAGCCAAGGGACCTCATTGATAAGCAGCATCTGAAATGTACGAAAGTCCAAGAGAACATTGGACAGCCGCAACCCTCCCTTCCCAGCGCATATGTGGGATCCGTAGTTGACGCATGACTACAAATCCTCCAAGAAACTCTCATGACAAACACCCACGCCAGAATTGAGAAAATCGTCAAGGCCCAAGTACTGCGCATTCAATTTAACCTACCCGCGAGCGCCGGGAGGAAACAACACCACCGAAAGAGTGCGGTTACTAATCATAGGACGACTAATGCGGTATCGACTCTCCGCATATGGCAGTGGAACTGTCATTCCTGCCAACAACGGCATGCTACCTTAGAAGAATATGTCCAACAAGGCCCACCCGACTTCATAGCACTGCAGGAAAGAAATACACAAAACATGTGTCTCCAAGGGTATAACGCCACGTACAAACAAAACGCTCCGCAATCCTCACCGAGAACAATCTCACTGTACCTGTCGAATACACCTTAATAGAAGTCACACCGGAGAGGAAATCGCACAAGAGCCTCTTCGTAGCGGGCGTGTACAGCCCTCCCACAGACCACCTTTCTGACTTCGACCGCCTTGTCCGAGAAATTAGGAAACGCACTGACGGTCATCAACTCGTTATAGTGGGGGACTTAAATGCCCCGCACACGGCTTGGGGATACCAGACCACCACGAAGACACGAACACGAGTACACGACACTACGCAACAGCACAGATTCACCATGTGCAGTGACCCGCTCCGAACCACGAGCATAGGCAATAGTGTCTCAAGAGACAGAAACCCAGATCTCACGTTCACGCTAAACGTGCCCTCGGCAGAATTGAGCCGACTCCCAGAAACCCTGGGCAGCGACCCCCTCATCCGCCAACCGACCGCGGTCCACATTCGCAAGCCTGCCAGGATTGGAATGGCCCGGGTAACGGAGTGGAAGTCATTGAGGGACGGGCTAAATGTCGAGACCACCATCGAGAACATAGGTGCCTGGCCGAAGAAAGCCCTCGACATGGCGGAACGCCACACCAAAGAACACTGCTCAATGAAGTCACACCAGCTGTCGACACGCATCTCACCCACCTCTGGGAAGCCTTAACTGTACTCCTCAGTAGATGGAAGAGACAAGCTAAACAAGAAATTAAAGTAGTGAATCGCCCTTCTCACCGAGCAAGCGCAGGCAAACGCGGAGAAATAAGAAACGCAGAATTGGCAAGCATTCTGCGACAAACTCCAGGGAACATTGAGCACAAAGACGACGTGGCACCTCCTGCGCGCCCCCTTCGACAATGACCCTGCAAAGACGCAGCAATGACAGCTCCTCTGTAGCCTCGTGAACATCCACACCGTATCGCAAGGGAACCTCCTTTGAGAAATTCAGACGATTTTCGGCGACCCACCCAGTAATACGACGGCACACAGTGAAGTTGACTGTGGGAAAGCAAACCCCGAACTTGACCAACCCGTTACACAGGCTGAACTCTCTGCAGCACTGTCGACGCTCACCAGAAACAACAGCCCGGGCAAAGATCGCATTATCAACAAGCATCTCCGGAACCTTCCGCTGCAGGCCACCGCAGTATTACTCCAGTACTTATACTACTACTACTACTACTACTACTACTACTACTACTACTACTACTACTACTAATAATAATAATAATAATAATAATAATAATAATAATAATAATTTCCAGCAGATTGGGGGAGACAGGAAAGTAAAGCTGCAAGTGCAGCTTGAAGAAACACCCTGCCTCCTATGATCACAAGACATGGGCAACGCGGAGCTGCCGCGTGTTTTTGACAATACAAAAATATACTATTTGCAAGAATGCATGAGAAGCACTAAGTGAAAAGTGAGTAGTTGCGCGTAGATCAGCTACACAACGTTTCACACATCACAGAACACGAAAAAATATATATATATATATATACACACATATATAATGTAAATGTAACAAGAAGCTGTACACTCAACTAATCTCCACTCCCCAAATAGCTGACCGTATAAACATGAATGTTAGTCCTGCTGATTAAGTCAAGAAAATTCGAATGGAGTAAGGACACATATATCAATTGCAGATTTGTTGTAAGCATTTAAAAGCCTTGGTTAGTTGTTTTTTAGAATTTGTGACCTGTAATTAGTTCTGAAACGGTGCACTGTCCAGCGTTCTCTGTTTCTTCTAAACAATATAATTTAACAAGGAATAGATCATTCTTCTTGTTCATGTGAGAAAACTTCTGCAGAAGTCGACGCCTATAAGTTTCGTGAACTTTGATAATTTTAAACTTGTCAAATAAGCGTTTGGTGTGTCCATCGCACCGAACATTTGCGAGGACGGGTTCTATCCTTTCCTGTAATAAACATAATTTGTTTAAATTCGTATCAGTTGTAGTGCCCCATCGGAGGTGACAATAATTGATATGAAAAGCAAATAAGGCGTTGTATAATAGTACTTAAACTGATGTAGGAAGAAGGTGTCGGTTTCGGCTGATAATACCTGTTATCTGACTCAGTTATTGCATTACAAAGTTTATACATGGTCATTCCATAGTAGTGATGAAGAAAATGCACGCCTAGGATTTTGGTGCTTTCTACAACTTCAATCTGAGCATTATTATACGCTATGCCATGTAGTAAAGGGCAGGTGCTTCCTTTGGTACGAAAAATTATAGCTGTAGTTTTGGTTGAATTGACACATAGACAGTTTTGCTTTGACCATGTGCTAAGTTTCAGGAGCACTTCATTTGATATTGTGGTAAGCTCGGTGTAAGAACGTGACGTTAGAAATATGCTGGTGTCATCTGCGTAAAATATCAATTTTACATTGAAATAAATATTTACAATATCGTAAACATAGAGATTAAAAAGCAAAGGACCCAGATTGCTGCCTTGATGTACTCCAGAAAGAATAAATCTTTCTTGGGACCTGAAGTCATATATCTGTACATTCTAGCGTCTATTTTGAAGATGCGACTTAAGAAATTCGAGAGGAAGTCCTCTAACTCCATAACGATTCAGCTTATGAAAAAGAATATTGTGGCTAATATAATCGAACGCTTTGCTGAAATCTACGAATATACCGAGAGTGAGGAGCTTGTTTTCCAAATTGTTAAGAATATATTCTTTTGACGCTGTAGAGCAAAACTCAGTAGATTTGTCTTCTTGAAACCGTTACTGAGATTCGCTAATTAAGTTGTGCTTATTAGAAAATGAGTTTAAACGTACAAATATTATTTTCTCTAAAGCTTTGGAAAAGATAGGGAGAACGGATATGGGCTGGTAATCATTTATGTCTAACTTGCTGCCTTTCTTATGGAGTACTGTCACTCTCGCAGTCTTCATCTTTGCAGGAAAACACCGGTTGCGATGCACAAATTGTATATGTGTACAAGCAGCTCAGCAATCTCATGTAGCACAAATTTTACGGGTGTCATTTGTATCCCATCAGGATCAATGCTTGACGAATTTTTAAGACTAGAAAATACTGTGTGCACGTCATGAACATCTGTAGGCTGGAAAAAGAGCGTGTTCTGATTTGGAGGGAAAGTAAGGTCAGGAAGTTTTGCAGAAGTAACATAGGTATCGCGATACACAAAATGTTTATTAAACTGTTCAACCATTTCCTGCCGTGATAACTGCTGTCCTTTGTGAGGAATTATTTCTACAGGCTCGCCCCTTCTTTGTCGCCTTAATACAAAATTCAGCTTAATCCAACGTTCATTGCTCTGAGAGCAAAGGAGAAAACACGTGGAAATAATGTGCATCCTTTGCTTTTCGTAATTCTTAGGTTAGTTTATTTCTATACTCTTTAAAAGCCTTCAGGTAACAGTGTCACGGTACTTTACAAATTTACCATAAAGCTGGTCACGCGTCTTTATTTTCCTCAACAGGTATTTTGTTAGCTACGGCTTTCTGAAAATTTTATCCTTCCGTTTTTTGCAGCCGAAGTGTTTTGAATAAACATCAAGAAACATTGTGATAAACTTTGCGTAAGCCATTTCCCCATTATTTCCCGAAGGATATTATGTCAGTTTACCTCGCTTAGTTCTGCCTGAAATGCCTGCAGTGTTTGTTCAGTAATGTCCTCGTATAATATGTCAGATTCGTTTCAGCGTATCGCAATATTTTCACTTTCAATTTACATACAAATTGGCATGTGATCACTAATGCAATGGGCAAAAACACAACTGCTAATACAGGAAGGAGGATAACTTGTCAAAAAGAGATCAAGCATAGTTTCACTTGCAGCTGTAACCCTAGTTGCTGATTCTATGGCAATAATGCAACCATTCTGGACAAATGTGGTTACAAACTCGTGTGTCGTTCCATTTTCCAAAACCATATCAATATTCATGTCATCACCAATAACTACACATTTTCGTTTTTCATTAACGAATGAGAACATATTATCCATAAATGTGAAAAAAGCATTCAAACTGCCTTCAGGAGGTCGGTAACAAACAACAAATAAGGTATCATTGGTTTCAACACATAGCACGTCACTCTTTTCATTCGTACATGAAAAGTTACTGGATAGATCACATGATGTAGACTCATTTATCAACAAGGAAACACCTCCTCCACGCCGTGATCCTCTGTTTAAATAGAATGCTTTCTTATTAGGTAAGTGAAAAATATTGCTAGCGTCAGTGTACCACGTTTCAATGCATGTTGGGAGAAAGGAGAGCTACCGGCTGCCTGGATGCACTCGGAGATCACCATGATCCTCAAACCAAACAAACAATTCACCATCGAGAAATTACGCCTAATTTCCCGTACATTGTGCGTAGGGAAACGTTTCGAGCACATGATACACAACCGGCTAACCTCATACCTCGAAGAGAACGGATTTTTTCCGAACACTATGTTCACATTCCGGCAGAACCTGTCAACGCAAGGTGTCTTCCTGCTACTCAAGGAAGACCTCATCGACCACCTGAGCACCCGAAGCAAATCCTCGATCCTAGCCATCGACGTAAAGGGCGATTTTGACAACGCCTGTCACGAAGCTATCCTATGCAACCTTGAAGGCCTGGGTTACGGGTCGCGCACATACGAATATGTCACGAATTTCCTCACTGACCGCACGGCCGCAGTGGGAATAAGCAACCTCCGCAGTGACAGCTTTAGACTGCGGATCTTCAGACGGCAGATTGCTCTTCAACGTTGCATGATCAAACTACACAGCCACCTAGACGCATACCAGACCTATGACACGCTTTTTATGTAGATGATATCACGTTATGGAGAACGGCCTCAAACACCGGACTGCAAGTAACACGCCTACAGGAAGCAGTAAATATTATCGAGAGCTACTTGCAAAAATGCGGCCTCGGCTGTCTCCCGAGATTTCGGAACACCTCGTCCTCAAGTCAAGAACGAGAGGGAGACCACCCGGCTACGATGAGCCTGATCCCAACGTCACCCTCAATGGAGAGGTGGCGATCGCCCTAGCAACTACAACGTGCACGCACGCAGCTGTCGTCTTTTCCGATTCTCAAGCCGCTGTCAGAAACTTCGCTAAGTGTCGCGTGTCGACAGAAGCCCCAAAGATCTTGAAGGACCGAAGCAATCCGATCCCCTACACCTGCGTGACATGGGTTCCTGATCTTGAGGCGAACGAAGCAGCACACGCCGCGGCCCGCGATCATACCTGCCGGGCCAACCCTTCCTACTCTCGAGACCCCCGCCAGCGTCAGCAGACACCATACTGACACGTATACATGTTTATATTTCACCGGCGGCCGCTTTGTACCGACTAACAAATGTTAAACGTTATCGCTCGGCGCAGGACGCGCCTGTATAGGAAGTTTCTAGAACGTTATCGATGATTCTTTCCGTTGCCTGTTTTCACCGACGCTTATGTTATCTGATTGTATGACCGCGAATTGTCTAGAACTTTCTGGAAGATCCGCGGGCATCAGGGATTAATCTGGAACCTTCGATGACTCAGGTATATAAGCCGACGCGTTTCGCCGCTGATCAGATTTTCGACGATCGCCGACTGTGTTCGCCGCTATCGTTGTGCTTTGAGTGTACCTTGCTTTTGTGGGCACAGGTTCGCCCAATAAACAACCAATTTCGTTGTACACAGTTTTACGACTGTTTTCTTCAGCGTCACTACTACGTGACATCTGGTGAAGGTGCTAGTGCGTTCATGCAGCGAACGCCCCCGCAAAGCCGCGATCCAAGCCCGAAACCGGAGGACAATGCCAACGTCACCAAGGACCAGCGAGCTAGCCATAGGCAGCAAAGACTTCTGCCGGAGTACGGACTTCTTCCCGAGAAGACCACAGCGATCAAGGCCAAGTCAAAGACCCCAATGGCAGCCCCAGCGTCCTCCATCCTGCTGCAACAACCTCGGGAGCCACCGACCTTCCGTGGATCACCGGTTGAAGACCCTGAAACCTGGCTGTAGACATACGAGCGGACCGCGACGTTCAACAAATGGAGCGACGACGACAAGCTGCGCCATGTCTATTTTTCGTTGGATGACGCTGCTCGGACCTGGTTTGAGAACAGAGAGACCACCCTGGTTACGTGGGACCTTTTTCGTGAAAACTTTGTGAGGACCTTCACGAGTGTCGTACGAAAGGAGAGGGCAGAGGTTCTCTTAGAAACCAGAGTGCAATTGCCGAACGAGAACATCGCGATCTTCACGGAGATGACTCGCCTCCTCCGCCACGCCGACCCCGACATGTCTGAAGAAAAGAAAGTTTGGTTCTTGATGCGGGGTGTCAAAGACCAACTATTCGCCGGATTGATGCGCAACCCGCCCAAGACTGTCACTGAATTTCTTTCCGAGGCTACAACGATCGAGAAGACGCTTGAAATGCGCGTCAGGCAATACAACCGCCGTGCCCTGACCAACTACGCCGACGCTCAAGCGCTAGGCGCCGACGACCTGCGCGAGACCATCAGAGCGGTCGTTCGCGAGGAGCTGCATAAGCTCTTTCCCAGGTCGCAGCCTCACGTGGCATCTATCGCTGACGTCATCAAAGACAAAGTTCAGCGCTCACTAGGAGTTCCCGATGTGCAGCCGCAATCGCCGCAACCCCAGCCGGAAGCGCTGACCTACGCCGCCGTCGCCCGTCGTCAAGGCCCCCCTCCGCGCTCGCGCCAGGGCCCCGTAACGCCGCAGTTCCGTCGTCCACCGCCGCCGCCGCCAGCACGCCCGCCCGTCGCCCAGCACAGCTACCAGAGGAAGACGGACATTTGGCGCGCCCCCGACCACCGCCCGCTCTGCTATCACTGCGGGGAAGCCGGCCATGTCTACCGCCGATGCCCATACCGCGAGATGGGCCTACGAGGGTTCCCCGTCAACGCGCCGCGTCCCCATCGAGGTGAACGACCGCGCGACATCGCCGACTACCTCGCCGGAGCCCAGTGGCAGCCACGACCAGCCTCACGCTCGCCGTCACCAGGCCGCTACATCTCGCCGCATCGCCGTCAGTACAACGGTCCCACCCGGGGCCGATCTCCCAGCCCTTACTCGGGAAACTAAAGGCAGCAACCGATGGAGGTGCGGTTGCTGTACGACGCAATGCCGAAGATCCTCCGACGCCGCCGACGACGACGATTCGCGATTCATCACGACGAGATATCAGCACGCCGCCTAGCAACAGCCTTGAGAGCACTTCGCCGCCGAAAGAAGACCTTCCGACGCGACGTAGCAGCAGCAGGGCAAGCCGACGCAACCGTGATCCGACGCCGCGAATTAAGCGCAACGCCAGACGCCGGTATACCGATCTAGACGTGCTCATCGATGGCCATAACGTCACCGCTCTCGTCGACACTGGAGCCCACTATTCCGTCTTCAGTGGCCCGTTCGCCGCAAAGTTGAAGAAGGTGAAAACAGCCTGGCAAGGACCCGATATCCGGACAGCGGGAGGCCACCTAATAACGCCGACTGGAATCTGCACAGCGCGAGTCACGGTAAACAACCGCACTTCCCCGGCGAGCTTCGTAATCCTGCAGCACTGCTCCAGGGATGTCATCCTAGGCATGGACGTTCTAAATCAACACGGTGCAGTCATCGACGCTCAAGTCGATAACGCTTTCAACGCACAACGCGATACCACCGCATACAAGCATAAGTTACCATGCCTTGCCTTGAATGTGCTTGAAGAACAAGTCACCGTTCCGCCTCGCTCCAGCGTAATGATTTCCGTCGGCACCGAAGTGCCTGCAGACATGGAGGGCGTCATCGAGGGCGATCATCACTTACTGCTCGACCGTGAAATTTGCGTCGCTAGAGGCATAGCTGAGCTACGTGCAGGGAAAGCAAGGGTGATGCTCACGAACTTCAGCGCCGAATAGAAGCACATTAACAAAGGCACCACGGTCGCCTACATCGACGAAATAGTACAAGCCAGCAGTGCTTTCGCCTTCACGGATTCCAGTGCACCTACAACGACGACTATAGTACCTGAACCAACTTTCGACGTCAATCAGAACCTTCCCAGGCATAAGAAAGAACAACTAAAGGCTCTGCTCCTGCAATACCAGGACTGCTTCTCGTCGTCGTCAAAAGTTCGACAAACACCTGTCGCCAAGCACCGCATCATAACCGACGAAAATGTCCGGCCACTCCGTCAGAGCCCGTACCGAGTTTCGGCGCGCGAACGCGAGGCCATAAGGCAACAAGTCGACGAAATGCTACGCGACGACGTCATCCAGCCGTCCAAGAGTCCGTGGGCGTCCCCCGTTGTGTTAGTGAAGAAGAACGATGGAACCCTACGTTTCTGCGTCTATTGTCGTCGCCTCAACAAAATCACGAAGAAGGACGTATACCCCCTCCCACGGATTGACGACGCCTTGGATCGACTCTACAACGCAGAGTATTTTTCGTCGATGGACCTCAAAACCGGCTACTGGCTAATCGAAGTCTACGAGAGGGACCGGGAGAAGACTGCCTTTATAACACCAGACGGACTGTTCGAGTTCGAGGTCATGCCGTTTGGTCTTTGCTCGGCGCCTGCCACTTTCCAACGTGTCATGGATACAGTACTGGCAGGCTTGAAGTGGCAGACTTGCCTCGTCTATTTGGACGATGTTGTTGTGTTTGCCTCAAGCTTCGAAGAACACCTGCGGCGACTTGAAACAGTTCTTCAAGCAATCAAGACCTCCGGACTCACGTTGAAGCCAGAAAAGTTCCGCTTCGCATATGAGGAGCTCTTGTTTTTGGGCCACGTCATCAACAAGTATGGAGTGCGCCCCGACCCTCAGAAAACTGCGGCCATCTCCAACTTTCCTCCGCCCGCTGACAAGAAGGCAGTGCGTAGATTTCTTGGACTGTGCGCCTATTACAGGCGCTTCGTCAAGAATTTTTCACGGATCGCTGAGCCACTGACGTATCTCACGAAGGCCGACGTCGAGTTCAAGTGGGAGACGCCGCAAGTCGAAGCATTTGAAGAACTGAAACGACGCCTGCAATCGCCGCCAATACTTGCGCATTTCGACGAAAATGCCGATACCGAAGTCCACACCGACGCAAGCAGCGTAGGACTCGGCGCCGTGCTTTTGCAGACGACTGACGGACTAGAAAGGGTTGTAAGTTACGCTAGCCGGTTGCTATCGAAGGCGGAAGCAAATTATTCCACAACAGAAAAGGAGTGCCTCGCCATCATCTGGGCTACATCAAAGTTTCGCCCCTACCTCTATGGCAGGCCCTATAAAGTTGTGAGCGACCACCACGCCTTGTGTTGGCTAGCTAACTTGAAGGATCCTTCAGGTCGCCTCGCACGATGGAGCCTGAGACTTCAAGCATTCGACATCACCGTCGTTTACAAATCCGGGCGAAAGCACGCTGACGCCGATTGTTTGTCTCGCGCCCCCGTCGAACCGCCGCCACAAGACGACCAGGATGACAACACTTTCTTGGGACCCATCAGTGCCGACGAATTCGCCGAACAACAGCGAGCCGACCCGGAACTAAGGAGCCTTGTAGACTACCTGGAAGGCAAGACCGTCATTGTGCCGAAGGTGTTCAGGCGAGGATTGGCGTCGTTCTTCTTGCAAAACGACATTCTCCTAAAGAAGAACTTCTCGCCTCTCCGAGCCAACTACCTCCTCGTGGTACCCTCAGCATTGCGTCCAGATGTTCTGCAGGCTCTCCATGACGACCCAACGGCTGGACACCTCGGTTTTTCCCGCACTCTCGCGAGGATACAAGAAAAATACTACTGGCCTCGCCTCTCCGCCGACGTCGCCCATTACGTAAGGACATGCCGAGACTGTCAGCGACGCAAAAACACCGCCGACAAGACCAGCCGGACTTCTACAGCCAATCGAGCCACCTCGCCGACCGTTCCAGCAGATCGGGATGGACTTACTGGGGCCTTTTCCGACGTCGACGTCCGGGAATAAATGGATCGTCGTCGCTACGGACTACCTCACCTGCTACGCCGAAACAAAAGCGTTGCCCAAGGCAGTGCCGCCGAGGTAGCCCGATTCTTCGTTGAGAACATCCTCCTCCGTCACGGTGCCCCAGAAGTCCTCATCACTGACAGAGGCACGGCCTTACGGC